>NC_089522.1:32646381-32743881 GCF_963924715.1 Thunnus thynnus | reverse complement strand
ATTCAGTTTTATTGTGAAATGTTATGATTCTTTGTTTTTCTGTATGTTGAGCACTTTGTGTTGCATTTTATGAATAGAACTGCATATCAGAAAATGTATTTTTGTATTATAGAAATAAAGTTATTATTGATGTTATTATTATTTATATATTTCTAACATTTAACAGTTTGAAACGCAGACATTTGAAGGACGTAGTTATTTCTCTTCAGCCAATCAGGAAACAGCTCATCCAACTTTTTGAAGAACAACATTCACTTTACGATTGTAGCTCAAAAACAAACTCCAATAAAATAAACAAACACAGCGTCCTGGGTGCGTCTGGTGAGTTACGTCTTGTTCTTTTTCATTCACATTAAGCTAATGTTGCGAGTTAAGTTAGCTAACGTTAGCAAACAAAACACCGGTCACGTTTAATCTGTTCACAGACAGTAATGTAGCTGTTAGCCATAGATTAGCAACCTGACTTGTTGCGAATGATTGATCTGAACTGGTTTTAATATAAAGCGTCTCTGAGACAAACAGAGAAAAATTCTTAATTTGCATTACGGTTGTTCAAGGCTAACACAGACAGAAAACACGGACCAGTAAGAACCAATAAACAAAGATGGTTTTATATCTTTAGTTTCATGGAAAATATAACAACTTCTTTGTAAATCATCTATAAAAGATGAGTTCTTTCAGGAAATTCCTCCTCAACTCAGACGCTGAAAGAAATGAATACCAACACTGAAGATGATGACGTAATTGCCAAACAGGAGATTTCTCACAATTCATCTTTCCCTCAAAGATTGACGGACCTGCCGTGCCTAGTAACGGTTGCTAAGCTATGATCGGACAATCACTGTTTAGAGGAGGAGTTTAGTGAACGTCCATTCCTGCTTCTTCTCCTCCCTCGGACCCCTCAGAGGTCGAGCGCCGCTGACCTGACTAAATTGAAATACTAATGAGCTCTGTCGCCTAATGAGCCCTTTCACCTCGTTAACTGCTTGTTGGTTTAATAGCCTGCCATGACAACACAGCCTGTAAGGACATCCTGTTCAGAGCTATTACTGCTGACTGTGATTGGCTTAGAAACATGTCAGTCAAGACAAACGTGTCCCCAAATATAGACGTACAGCCCTCTTTAAGCCTCAGTATTGTACAGAAGAAGTAAAATTAACTACTGAGCGCTTTAGTGGCTGTTAGAGGAACTACAGCTTCAAACGGCGGCTGCTGGTTGAACTCAAATGTATAATTCCCTTCACCTTAAATCAGAGTATATAAAACAATATGTCAGTTATTTACTATTGCTTTATTAATAATGTGGTATGATCTTATATAGTTGTTTCTTACAACCAGTAGTGGAAGAAGTTTTCTGAAGTAAAAGTACCAGTACAGCAATGTAAAAATACTCCATTACAAGTAAAAGTCCTGCATGAAAAATCCTATTTAAATAAAAGTACATAAGTATTATGAGCTTGATGTAGTTAAAGTATTGCAGTAAAAGTACATAAGTATTATGAGCTTGATGTAGTTAAAGTATTGCAGTAAAAGTACATAAGTATTATGAGCTTGATGTAGTTAAAGTATTGCAGTAAAAGTAGTGGTTTGGTCCCTCTGACTGATATATTATTATATATGACATCATTAGATTATTAATAGTGAAGCATCAGTGTTAGAGCAGCATGTTACTGTTGTAGCTGCTGGAGGTGGAGCTAGTTTACACTACTTTATATACAGTTAGCTAGTTTAGTCCAGTGGTTCCCAACCTAGGGGTCGGGCCCCTCCAAAGGGTCAGCAGATAAATCTGAGGGGTGGTGAGATGATTAATGGGAGAGGAAAGAAGAAAAAACAAAGTTCTGATACACAAATCTGTTTTCAGTTTTTGGACTTTTTCTCTAATCTTTGATTTTTGCTGAAATATTGGATCATTTGAACATTTATTGAAATGAAAGCATGTGAGAAGTTTAGAGGGAAAAATCACTATTTGGTGGAGCTGTTAACAACTCATAGACATGTGAAATGTGACCCCGACTACACACTGCTTTTTGTAAGACGTCAAAAGCCAAAAAGGTTGGAAACCACTGGTTTCATCTTTAACAATGTGTTGTATTTTAAAAGCTTGTTATATTATCCATTGTGTCAAATCTTCATCTGAAAAGTAACTAAAGCTGTCAAATAAATGTAGTGGAGTAGAAAGTACAATATTTCCCTCTGAAATGTAGAAAGTAGCATCACATGGAAATACTCAAGTAAAGTACAAGTACCTCAACATTGTACTTAAGTACAGTACTTGAGTAAATGTACTAAGGCACCGTCTGTTCACACGAACGTTCTCACGCATGTTCTAAGAATTTTCAGGCCTCAATACTGAGAAAAGATTCCTGTGATTCATAACAAAAGACATTTGAATGAGACTTAACTGTTTATGTTAATTAACCTACAAAAACACACTGTAAGTAATTTATCTGCAGGAAAAATCTAAACCACAACATCATGCTATTCAAACACACTCTGTCTACATAAACAACTCAAAATTAGATCAGGATGTCAGTGAATCACCTCATGATTCACAACAAACTGAGTCAAGAGTCAAGTCTTTACTTGTAATCTGACGAGCTGTGTGTCAATCCCAAACTATGTACCAACCTTTAGAGTACGTTTTAACAGTTAGTTCACAAGGAATCGACACACTTTGTTGTCTAATACAACGATTCAACCTTAAACCTGCATTATCTGATGTTTTGTCCACTAGTTTCCAGCAGAAACAAGCAGTGAACACAACACTCACACATCATCTCCAATATTCACTCTCTTTTAGCTCTGTTTTTGTTCTCTACCAACTCCTGAGGGAAATATCTGGCTCTTTAACTGCTAAATGCTCCACTATGTTCACCAGCTAGTCTACAGCTAACTGTGTCTGTTTGAACAGCAGCTTTTTACAGCTTTTTCTCTGAAAACGAAACTATGAGACGCTGAGAACCAGAACAGTAAAGTTGCAGCCGGACAGATAAACAATGAGCTGAAACTCACTATGAAGCTGAATATGGTGAATAGTGGATATTGTTGGTGGCTTTATGGCGTCTTGTTGTCTTTGGTTTGTAATTTTTAACCGTCACGTCATTAGATTCAGAACATCTGGCCAAAGAGCTGCAGTTGAAACACTGATACATTTACAGAAATGTTCATTAATGTGTGTTGTCCTTATAAACAAATAAATGAAATGAAATATGTCGTGACAACAAGTGTGCAGACTAACAGGAATCAGTCAGGCGTCAAAAAAATTACAAAAATAAAGAAACAGGAACCGTGATGAGTGGCACAGAAGTCATCCAGACTGTGTAAATATGGTAAAAGCTGATATCTAGAAAGCTATTTCAGTGTAACTATAGTAAATGCTTTGAATTAGACCCACAAAACATCTAACTATTACACATTTTATGACCTAGAATGAAAGGAAAAACCTGCTGTTCCTTTTTTTTTTCTTATTTTCAACAAACCTCATGTGCAGATAAAACCAACAATGAAAACACAGCCGGTAGTTTTTAACAAATAAACAGGAGGAAATAGTGTATATTTGTTGGGGACTACTTTCAGCAGCGGATGAATCCACATATTTGGTTTGTGTGGACTGAGTCAAAATAAATGACCCATGAAGGTTCCTGTGGTTCAAATGCAGGTAAAGTTTATAAAAACATCCCAGATGGAAAAGTTCCTTCAGTTAAAAAGCCCCAGATATAAATATATATACTCTAGCCTTAAAATTTAACTAATTAATAATGATCTGACACTGACTAATAAGTGTGTAAGTGTGTATAGTTTTCCCATCATGCTTCATTGCTGCCACGTGGATTGTGTTGATGTTTTGGGTTTTGTAGCTGTGGAGAACTCAGCAGGTCAGTTAGCTGTGCTGAAAAAACACACACCAGCATATTTCAGAGAGGGATAAAGAGATTTACACCATGAGAAGGTTAAGCTGCTGCTACAATAAAACATGATCTGCAACAATAACAACCCAACATTAACAACAACAAAGCTCACATGTTCAGCTTTTTAAAACCACCATCAACAGACTAACAGGGAAAAAAAAACGCTGACAGACAAATAACAAGAACAGAATCCATTAAAACCAGAAAATAATAAACAAACCTGCTCAACGAACTCTCGGGAATATTCCACAAGCAAGAAAATTAATGCTGGGAGCAGATTATCTAATATCAGCCAGATAGAGCTGCGACACAACAGCAGCAGGACGTTCAGGAACTAAAACTATCGTGGGGCGTTCAGGAACAGCTAAACAATGAGCCGAAACTCTCTATACAGCTACATATAGCAAATAGTGGATATTGCTGTTGGATTTATGGCTTTATGTTCAGGAACTAAAATAATCGTGGGGCGTTCAGGAACTACAACGAGCATGGGAGACAACAGTTAATGGTTTCATCCTGTGCAGAGTATTTTAACTTGCAGGGTGAGGTTGACCAATAGGAGCACAGAGCGCTCTGTAACTGTAAACATGGAGAAGAGAAAGAGGAACGATGATGTCAGTGCTGTTAACAATCAAGTTGTTATCTGAACTTTAATTGGTCAAGGTCTAACGTGCAGTGTGTCGCGTCTCTGGGCCAATCACAACAAGAGTTTATGACTCTATGATCAACTGATCTGACATCATTATCTGGGGCAGAACCTCTATTAAGTTTTAGTGCTTTTATCTTGTTTCATGTTTCAGTTTTATATGTAGCACTTTGTTATTTGTTTGTTTTGTGTTCCTTCATGTGCAGGTTTTATGTTTATTGTGTGAATCTGTGCTTTTGTTTGTTGGTTTTCCTGCTGAACTTGTGTAAAAGTCGATGACAAACCAAAACCTGAGCTAACCAGTCCAACACAACCACAACATTCATCAAACCTAAACTTTAGTCAACATAAACCCAAGAAAAAAAAACAGAACTCACTCCCAGAACTCGATGATGGGCGATCGGGCGTCCGCCAGTTCGGCGCAGGTCATGTTGCCGCTGATGGTGAGGTTGGCGAGGCTGGCGTTGTTGCAGTCCGGGTGACGGAAGATCTCGATGCAGTTGGGCGTGTTCCACTCATTGTCGCAGGTGGACCAGGGCAGGATGGAGTTAAAGGACTTGATTAGGTAGTAGAAGCCCCACGCCAACACCATGATGTAGTAGGTGTTACAGAAGAACACGATCACCATGGAGGCGTAACCCAGACCTGAAGACCAGCAGGAGAATCGTTTTAGACACAAAGCTCATTCTGACCAATGACAGATGCTGATTAACTCATCAATTATGAAACATAATTATCACAAAGACAACTGTTGAGTACATGAGGTCCTGTTTATGGAACAGTGTCGAAGCTGTAAATCTGCATTACTGCGTTTATGAGCCGCAGTGACATCCAGTCTGACTGACCCTGAACTAAACTGAACTCCTGTAAAGCGAAGGAGTCCCACCTGTCAGCATCACATGTCCAGTTACTGTTAAACCACAATAAAGTTTGAACTTCAGAGACAGAGATCGCGTCCGCACTGACACGTCGACATTACTCAGCACTCACTGATTATTTACAGTCGATGCTACACTTCCTGCAGATGTTTTAAATTAAAAGCTTACAGGAGGGATTATGCTCTTTGAGCTGCTGGACGTCTTTAATTGTGAAAGAGGAAGTTTCAGGCTTTTGATGGTTTTAAAATGAGCGATCAAAATTAGATTATTAATAGTGAAGCATCAGTGTTAGAGCAGCATGTTACTGTTGTAGCTGCTGGAGGTGGAGCTAGTTTACACTACTTTATATACAGTTAGCTAGTTTAGTCCAGTGGTTCCCAACCTAGGGGTCGGGCCCCTCCAAAGGGGAGTAGTAGTGGAGTAGAAAGTACAATATTTCCCTCTGAAATGTAGAGAGTAGCATCACATGGAAATACTCAAGTAAAGTACAAGTACCTCAACAATGTACTTAAGTACAGTACTTGGGTAAATGTACTTAGATATTTTCCACCAGTGGTTTTCATTGGTGACGAATGTGGACAGAGAACCAAAAAAAGAGAGAAAAATGTCTTTTAAACTTAGCCAGCTTAGCACAGATGTGCTTTAATGTCTGTCTTTGAGTCAAGTTTAATATTGAGCTGAAGTAAAAACAAAACTTCAAGGTTCTTTTCAAGAAGAAAAAAAACCTCATTAAAATCCCCTCTGACATCTGTAGTAAGTTAATAACTAATAATCCAGCCTTGAAACAACTTAACCCAGTAAAGTTCAGGACAACATGACAGTGTGTCATGTTGTTCGCTCCATGTGTTTAGATAAAGTTCAAAGGTTCAGTTTATTCATCCATATGAGCATGAAAATAAAGACCTCCTGTCCTAATCAACAAATAAATAACCTACATATAAACCAACATAAAAATTTAAATTTCATTAAAACATCCAAACAAAGTAAAATAGATTAAACTCCAAATTTACTTCATTAACTGTCTATAGCATTCACGGCATTTCTGTTTTTAGGGGCCTTTAATGGACGCCGTTTCCCATAATCCCACAGACCCACTGCTTTCACATAACTACAGACCTGATTTACTGTGAATATTCTTTCTCTCCAGAGGATGAACCCTTTAGATTTTAATGACTACATGACCTTTCCTCTATAGCGCCGCCCTCAGGTCGATCTACACATGTTCAGCTCCACTGCTGGTATGACTCTATTAATATATATCTATATATCTATATCTCAGCGTGTTGACTGTTGGCGTTGCATGAATGTAAAGGAAGGTGGAGCTCAGTCAACACCGCCGGAGGTTTAAAGGTTGAAGGAAGGTCCGTGTAGTAAACTGAGCTAAAAATACAATTAATTAGAGTCATGTGGTCACCTGTAAAGATCAAACAGCTGATAAACTGTGTGCTGAGCTAACAATGATATAAAGGAATCAGGCGACATAAAAGAGATTTATTTATCATTGTGTGTGCGTGTGTGTGTGTGTGTGTGTGTGCGTGTGGTAGTTTTCCAGCCGTGTCTGCAGGCACGTACAGCAGGATCACAGATTATCACCTCCAGATAAACCTCAGCGGAGAGCTGAATGTGTGTTTGCAGACTGACGTGTCCACTCAAACTCACCTAAACTGCTTACTGCATGGATTTATGTCTGTTGCCACGGCAACGCGACCTCGCCTGCCACGTGAAGGGGTTTTTTTTTGTGCAAAACACATGTCAGCAAAGCGTTTTGGCACCAAATCATCAGACTTTTAGTGCATTTTTGTTGATGTTTATCTGACATATTGTTGAATATTGAACCCTGATTTACGTCTTTAATTTTCTTTAAAGATGTAAAGAAAATATTTTATCCTGACTGTTTGAAGCTGAGTTTCAGAGTCTGTATTTATCAAACCACTAAGAGTCAAATACTGGACTTAAGTGAAAGATAAAAGTAAAAATTCTTCACTTTTACTCACAAACTTGAGAATAAAAACTATTAATAAAACTAGTTTTGAGTGTAAAATGCAGTTAAAGGACCAGTGTGTAGAATTTAGTGGCATCTAATATTCATAAGTATGTTTTAATTAGTGTATAATCAGCTGAAAACAAGAATCGTTGTATTTTTATTACTCTATCATGAGCCCTAAAGTAGGGGGGTGGAGTGGACGGGGGGGTATTCAATTGGTATTATTTATTTCTGTATTTATCCACAGACCTAAAATTAGACACATTTATATAGAGAGACTATAAATATACTGGAATCAGTCTATAAAAAAGCAACAAGTATTCATTTTTAATTATAGAAACTTCCCTTAATCCCCTTTAGGACTTACAGTCTTCTACGATTGGTTACCTGCACGGTTCAGTACTGAGTCCACATCTTCTAAACTCAACTTTACCAGCACACTGCTGGAGAGAAGAGCTCTGAACATGTGGACTCAGTATTGATCCATGCAGGTAACTAATCATAAGAAATTGTAAAGTTTATGTTCTTAATACAATACTCACGTGCCATTATGTACGTGGAAATATGCCTTGGTGGTTGTAACATTTCCTACGCTCCATATTGGCCCTGAAGATGTTCCCCACAAACGTGACTACAGTCTAAATCATTGGAGACAAAATCCATCTTTGCAAACTTTCCCGAGGTTTCGGGAACTTTTTCAGACGACAAAATAGTGGAATCAGTCTATAAAATATGGTGAAACACATCATTTACTGCACCTTTGAAGAGCGGCGCGATGTTCCAGACGTTGATGCTGCCGGCCTTCATGAACTGACCCAGAGCGATCTCCAGGAAGAAGATGGGGATTCCTCCGACGAACACGATCAGCAGGTAGGGGATCAGGAAGACGCCTGCGGGAGGAGACGGAGACACGTTTACACACCTGTGGTGTGATGTTCAAGAACACTCAGACATTTTAATAACTGAGACTTGTATAAACATGTCTGCTGATGGGAGGATGTTCGCTGGAGAAACAAATTAATAGGATTAATGCTGCATTCACATTAGAGCTGCAACAATTAATCAATTAGTTGCCAAGTAATCAATTAGTCGCCAACTATTCTGATAACTGATTAATTCCTTTGAGTCACTTTTAAGGAAAATGGTTTCAGCTTCTTAAATGTGAATATTTTCTAGTTTCTTTAGTCTCTATGACAGTAAACTGAATATTTTTGAGTTGTGGACAAAACACGACATTTGAGGACGTCGTCTTGGACTTTTGGAAACACTGATAAAACATTTTAGATTAATCTATAAAATAATCAACAGATTAATCTATAATGAAATGAATCATTAGTTGCAGCCCTAATTCATATGTCGGCAAAATTAGAAGAGCAGGAATATCTCTACTGCTAAACTCGTAGTCACATATTTAAAATTAACTACTGTTACTAGGTGAAACCAGATACAAATAAACACATTATAGCTCGTTTTAAAGTAGCTGAATCAGTTGTAAAAGAAATAACTGTCTGTGATGGCGGTTTGTTGATACTTCTGTGCTTCTTTCTGCCAGCTGGGAGACATCATCGCTTTCTGAAATATCCAACAACTCTGAATTACAACTCTGAGGATGAACAGTTTTCCTACTTGGCTGCTTGTAAGAACAACATGACCTGAACTCGGCATTAGAAAAATGACGACAGTAAAATGTCTCCAGTGTGGATGTTTGCAGCTGAACAGGTTGTTCAAGTCGACTTACAGAAGGAACAACTCTCAACAAATCAAACCTGCATTAACTGATGATGATGATGATGAACACAGCACTGACTCATCATCATCTTTTAAGTTGATATGTTGAACTTGTTAGCAAACAGTTGCTTATTTCCACATCCAGCAGTTACGGAGCAACATTATCATTCATGTGGAGTCGTGTTTCTGTCCATTATTCACTCTCTTTTAGCTGTTTTTGCTCTCTACCAACTCCTGAGGGAAATATCTGGCTCTTTAGCTGCTAAATGCTCCACTATGTTCACCAGCTAGTCTACAGCTGACTGTCTCTGTTTGGTGCTGAGCAGGTAGTGTACAGAGGCTTTTTACAGCTTTTTTATCTGAAAACGACGCTATGAGACGCTGAGAATGAACCAGAACAGTAAAGTTGCAGCTGGACAGATAAACAATGAGCTGAAACTCGCTATAAAGCTCCGTAAACAACCTCAACAGCTTCTGTGTCCACTGAAAATATTGTCATCATGATGAAAACATCAGTCACAGCTGATGATCGCTTGAAGCAAAACAACCGTCCTACCAAACAGAAAACAGCTGACATGAAGAAGAATGAAGAGAAATAAACAGGACGTTCAGTCTGATTATCAGACTATAAAAAATCTTATCTCAGATGTCTTTGAATGCAACAACAAGGAGACTTTTCAACACAATTAAACAGAAAACCACCTGAAGTGTATCTGCAGAAAGTTTCACATCTCTGCAGGTTGATCTTCATAGAAATCAAGTGCTGCTTTTATATTATGCATTTAAATTGTTATAAATGCATTTTTATTGTATTTTATCATATTTATTTGAACTCATTTGCTTTTTATTATTTATTATTACAAATTATTCTTTATAGCAGCTGTCTTCTACATGTTATTACAGTGACTACATTATTTCTGCAATGCCTTGATATATCCAAATCAAAAGAGAATTAAGAATAACAAAGAAATAAAGTGCAACTAGTTGCAGTCTGAAGAAAAGTAATCAATTTGGGAAACAATCAGCAGGAAAGTGAAGTAAAACATTAAATGGTGGTTTGGTCCTTTAACGCTGCCTGTCTTTAATAAGTCAGACTGACTCTGGTTGTAATTTAGGTCTCATGTTTATTTCAGCAGCATCACGATGGGAGCTTTATGTAACCGAACAGGAAGGAAGTGAAGCTTCATCCCGCCGTCCGTCTCATCCTTTATCTCTCCATCAAACTCTCTCTGTCTGTCTCTGAATGAACGAATGAAGGATGAAGAAAAGTCTCATTTCACTTCCTGTGTTCATATTCAGTCCTGACTGAACTGAGTCAAAACACGAATCAATGAATGAATGAAGGACAGAAGACGTTCTTTATTTCTGTCCCTTTTTGTCTCTGAGTCAAACGTTTGGAAAATGAATGAAGAGGAAGTGAGAGAATTTGACTGAAAATGTGGAAATGCTCCTTAAATATTGTTTAGTTTATTTTCACTGGTTGTAAATGTGGGAATCGTTCTGGATTATACAGAAACGATGAGCTGAACGAGCTGTCAGCAGGTGAGAAATCTAACACCAAATCCACAAACAATTATTTAATTATTACACATATGTGCACCAAACAGAAGCAGGTCATGAGCCACGATACATAAAAACATCCTGATGGTGTCCATGAATCAAGTTACATGTTATTATTAAGAGAAGATAACGTCAGCCACACTGACATTAGAGGACATCAGACTTTAATCAGAGTTTCAGAGCTGCAATGATTAGTTGATTAGTTGCCAACTATTAAATTCATTATTTTCTCATTTTTTAAGAAATGAATGTCAAAATTATCTAAATCCAGCCTCTCAAAAGTGAATATTGTCTCGTTTCTTTAGTCCTCTATGACAATAAACTAAATATCTTTGGTTTGTGGACATTTGAAGACATGATCTTGGGTTTTGGGAAACAGTGATTTGACGTTTTTCACAATTTTCTGACATTTTATAGACCAAACAACTAATCAAGTAGAACAACAGTCAGGTAAATAATGCTTTAGAGACAATACTGTACTATACTACTACTAAACTGTGGGCTGATGAGCTGATGAGCTCTCAGAAACCATCACCAGCATGAAGAGGGGAAAGGCTGCTGGTCCAGACGAGCTTCCAATAGAGATTTATAAACAATTTAAAGATAAGCTAATAGAACCACTCTTGGATGTGCTGTTGGAGTCATACAAAAGGGAAGTCCTGCCACCATCTCTCAAAGGGGAACTAATCACTCTGCTGCTGAAACCAGGAAAGGCTTCTACTGGCTGTGAATCATATAGACCTAACTCACTGCTCAGCACACGCAGCAGAATCTTATGCAAGACTCTGGCGAGACGTCTGGCGAGACCTCGTGAAGAGTTACCGCCGGACAAGATGAAATGTGATCAAAACGGCTTAATCCAGGGGAGGCAGGCTTTTCATAATGTTAGAAGGGTACTTAATATCCACTGCTGTCCCTAGACGCAGAGAAGGCTTTCGACCAGTGTTGGAGAGGTTTGGAACAGCTGAAGGCTTCCTCAGATGGATTAGGACGAAATATAAGAACCCAACAGCCGAGGTAGTGACAAATAATATTACTTCTACACCCTTCTCACTGTACAGATCTACACGTCAAGGTTACCCCCGTCTGCCCATTGCTATTTGCGTTAGCAGTCATTTGCTACGGCTATTAGAGGCTCTCCATCTATATCAGGCATCTCAGTAGGTGAGTCAGAACATCGGATATCACTTTACGCTGACGATGTCGTCCTTTTTATTGATCAAACGTTGAGTATTTGGTGCCATCCCGGTTAGACTTAATTAAGAGTTTTGGGGAATTTTGAGGCTACAAAACATATATATGAATAAATCATCATGTCTAAATGAACAAGAAAGGCAGCAACCTACACTTTCAGCAGAAGTTCTTGACGCAGTTAGCTAGATAACAAAGATGAAAACTGTTTGCCAAAGTTGTGCCTCCTGGGTATTTGTCCAAGTGATTTTATTACTAAGAAGAGTGACTAACTACCAATAGACTGATAGACTTGTGTCTCTTACGAGCTAAGAGAGCAAAAGCATGTGAACAAACCAAGTATGAATCAATATATTCTAAGGATCTATCATGATGTGTTGCTCTGGAAAAACTAAGATACATTACTAAAGGAAAGCTCGGGGCTTCATGGAGTTTTTGAAACAAGATGTTGCTAATGATCAATAAAACCAAAGACTGTGGTGGGGGAGGGCAACTGGGATAGTATCATAAAGTGGAGTGACCCATGTGACCTTCAATATGTCTGTGAAATGACTGACAGCTTATGTAAATAAGGAAACTGGAATGTAATGAATGAATCATCTTCCTCTTATTCCCTCCCCTCTGAACTGGTGGCGAGAGACATGAATGAACAATTAGGGAAGCTCTCTCTCTCTCTCTCTCTCTCTCTCTCTCTCTCTCTCTCTCTCTCTCTCTCTCTCTCTCTCTCTCTCTCTCTCTCTCTCTCTCTCTCTCTCTCTCTCTCTCTCTCTCTCTCTCTCTCTCTCTCTCTCTCTCTCTCTCTCTCTCTCTCTCTCTCTCTCTCTCTCTCTCTCTCTCTCTCTCTCTCTCTCTCTCTCTCTCTCTCTCTCTCTCTCTCGATGGTATTTTAATTGGTGTGATGGAGGCGTCCTCATACACACACACACACACACCACAGGGGGTAACTGGGTCACAGTGCCACTGCAAACTGGTATGAATGGAATCAAACTGGAATGATACTGGGAGAGAGAGGAGAGAGAGAGAGGACAGGAGAGGGAGGAGGATGGGGATGAGGAGGAGGAGGAGGAGGAGGAGGGTGCTGATGCATGCCAGGAGTTACATAACAGCGGCTGCCATTACACACTGAGCTTTTATACGAAGAGAGAGAAAGAGAGACTCCGTCCATTAAGATCACCGTTATGTTCAGTACACCTGATAACTCAGGAGGCTTTTAGCTTCGTCCTGCTGAAAGTCCACATCTATTACAGACCAGATCCTGTAAATCCCCTGTGGCTAAAATGCCGTCCAGAGCCAGAGTTCAACCTCCTCCTGTGATGTTCATCCTGTCTGAACGGAGCTTTAATTGAAACTTATTGATAAACTGATGAGTAACTTATGATAAACGTCTCTGTTCTGCATTCGGGGTCGACCCTCATCTGCATAATCACTCAGGCTACAGCAACAGGGTGACGTGGCTGACACGTATCGGGCCAAAACAAAGAAAAAAAAACACATGCTGGAAACATTAAAAATGGATGACCACGAGGAAAGACAAACGTCCACACAGGACGAGGAAATTGTGGCAAAGAGAGGTCGTACGACACTTCTGATTTGGTTCAGATTTCTAAAGCTGGATGAAGAGCAGATGGATGTTTGTTGTAAAAGATGCAGGCGACCTGTGACAACAAAGAAACACAACCAACCTGTTTCACTCCCACTGAGTATACAGGAAGCCAAAGTCTTTGGTCATAAACTGCTAGCACTAGCATTAGCATTCAAGCACGCAAACAAGCCTCTTGTGGTAGTTTGACTGTCAAACTCCAGCAGCAGATGCTCATGTCCGCCTGTTCAGCCATTATCCCGTCTGATAAGAGCTCAAGTTCTCTACAGGTATAATGGTTATTATGTTTAAACCAAAAACACCACTGTAAATAAATGTATTTAAGATTCAATCCTAAACTTCTTCAGTGGTATTAAATGCATCTTGTGATCGTTATCGATATCAATCAATATGAAAAGAAATATTTATTTTATTTGACAATATTTTTGGCCGTATCACCCTGACTTGCTGTTAAATAACATTATCTAAAATCCTCCTTCCACAGCCTGGTTTTAAGAGCATAAAACCTCTTTTTTTTAGATTTATTTGTTTTGACAAAAAAAAGAAAATGAAGTGACTGAGCCAGCCAATCAGCATCCAGTATTCAGTGAGACAGAAACACCTCAGGATGGAGCGAGGCGACTTAAGAAGCAGCTCGTGTAGCGGCTGCTGATGATGTATGAGACACACACACACACACACACCATCACTGATGACGCAGATTAAAGCTACGCAGGTTAGCGTTAGCATGCTGCTGTGATACACACACTGCCAACAAAACAATACTTTAGCATGAAAACATACGACGAGCTGATGGTGACTCACAACTGCAGAGAGAAAGAGAGAGAAGAGGGGTGGAGGGGGAGGAGATGTGGGGGTGGGAGGGGGGGGGGCATGTCAGCAGCTCAATAAAAATCCCCTTCACACACACACACACACATGCTCGCAGACACACACGCAGCCTCAGAGCTAAGTGGTGTAATGCCGTTAGCTCATCAGTAACTCAGTGTTGATGGGATTACAGAGTACTCTGGCCTCGTCACAGTCGGCTGCACACACACTCCGACTGAAACACACACCAACTGTTAACTCAACACACCAGCAGCTCCATCATGTCTCATTCAAACACATAAAACTAAAGGGTAGCAGGAATAAACACCATGTTACGTAACATAATAGAACAGTTTTATACTTAGAATTTGTTATTCATAAATTGTACATTCGCTATTTGTCATTTTATACTGTATATTTATATTTAATAGTGTATAAATTTAGTATTTTTCTGTTTTTATTTGTGTATCTGTGTTTGACCTGACACCTGATTGGGGGACGCAGCTGTGATTTCGGTGTCAGAGATGTAAGAGAGGTGTGTTAAACCAGCAGTCAGGTGTCCATATGAGCAGTGAAAGAGGTTTTCCTCGCTGTAATCATTCCTCCTGTTCATACTGGATATTAAAAGATCCTTCAAATGTGCTTTCAATGTTAGTGATGGAGGATAAAATCCACAGTGTGTCCACACAGTCATTTAAAAGTCTGTGTGAAGCTTCTATTCAGCTTCAGCAGTCTGAGTTAGTCATATCAAGTGGATATCTGACACATTTACAGTCTTTTTAGCATCAAATTCCCTCTTTGTGTTTCCTCGGACAGTGTTTCCCTGTTGAGCTGCAGGTGGAAGTATAGTAACAAAAAGAGGAACTTTGGCTCTAAAAAGACTGTAACGTTGAAAGATATCTACTTGATTTGACTCATTTGGACGCTGAAGCTTCATATTAGCTTCAGATAAACTTTTAAATACATTAACTGTGGATTTTGTCCTCCATCACTTCCATTGTAAGGTCATTATGAAGGGATCTTCTAATGGTCAGTATGAACAGGAGGAATGATTACAGCAAGAAAAACAGCTTTAATGTTCATTTGGGCTCCTGACTGTTGGTTTAAGACACACATTAAAACTGTCCTTGTTGTTTTCTTCTCCATTCCACTACATGAAAAACTGGTGATTTTCTATATTTTCCCTCTTGTCAACAAATCTCATGTTTGGATCCAAACCAACAATGAACTGATCTACTGACAATCAAAGCCTGATATATCTTATTCCTCCGTGCCGTAGACCTCCGTTGTTGTCCAAAAACTATTACTGGATCGGTGACCGCAGAAGGTGAAACCATCATGGCCTGATCTGTTTGGTGTCACACGTGGTCTGTTCAGAGTTGAAAGTGAGACAGAGAAACAGAAATAGAGTCGCGGCTGCAGTTAGCGCGCTAAGCTGCAGCGCTACAGTTAGCTAGCTAAGCTGGCTAATCCGGGGTAAGTCACTGGGCTAAGTACTGACAGGCGGAGGGACTGATAACAGGGCTAATGACACAGCAGGAGCATCGTCATCATCACCACCACCATCATCATCATCAGTTTTGTACTGCACACACTGATGCTTCAGGTGTGTTAACCAGGTGATTATATTGACGTCTTCAACACGTGTCGCTCAAAATAATCAGCACTTCCAACACGAGACAAAATAACAGTAATACTACTGATAAAAATTATAATGACTGATCTCCTGACCAGGTGTTTCTGGCCCTGATCCCAACCCATTAATAATGATTATCTGCTGATAACGAATCTATATGATACTTTTACTATTTACAGCAGCAGAAGATAATAATGTTGATAAAATATGTATCTGACACATAAAGATAACAGCTGCAGCCGTCTGACTTTGGCTCACATTTCTCACAAAGCCACTTGATCCAAATAAAAGTGATCGTCTTCAATTATTGATCTGATCTGAATGAAAACAACTCCTGAGACTGACACGAAGCCAGAACGAAGACGTCTCATTCTGTCTAAACTACGGAAACACTCTGATTGTACAGTAGTGGTACAGAGTTGACCTACTTCCCTCACTAATGACCTTTGGTCCAGTAAAGGCACAGAAACAGACAAGTTTCATTTTGTCATCAAGTTACTCACAGAATGAATTAGTGACAGTTGATATGAGCCGCTGTCCGACATGTTTGTTGTTTTAACCACTGATTTTCACTCTCATGTTGATGTTGTTGTCTCTGTTATATTTTCAAACATGAAAATTAGACTTAGCGTTGTTTCTGAGACACATGAAGTGTAAATGGGGTACTTGTAGGTGCATTATATGAACAATAATTATTATTTTTCTCATTTAATTTATTGATAAATTGTTTTTAATTTGGACTGCAGACATTTGAAGCTGTTCAGCAGCTGAATCTCTGATCTGAAAGCACACCGTAATGATAAATGTAAATCATATTTTACGTTTTAGTCTTGACACCTTTATGTTATTTGTTATGTTTTTCTCCTTTTCTTTGAAAAATACCCTTCATATCAACTGTTTTTTGTTTCATTTTTTTGTTGGTCGGCCAATAAACTTTTAATTTGAACTTCTTAGAAAAATAAGTTCACAATCCAAGGTGACATATTCAGATGTTTTGTTTTGTCCGATTAACAGCCTCAAACTCAAAAGATATTCAGTTTATAATTATATAAAAGAAAATAGCAGAAAATCTTCACATTTGAGAAGCTAATTTTTGTCTTTTTTTACCAAATAAATTGCTAAAACGATTGATAAATCAACATAATTCCAGCAGCTCTTCATAACACGGCCTCTTTCATGAGTGACAAAGCCGTCAAACATCCAGCTAACCAGCTATCAGTCACTGAAACTAAAGGAAATTTTTAAAAAGCAGACAACTAAAACATCATTTTTCCAGCTCTCTGTCAGTCCGTCTGCCAAAAACCTCAGTGACCTGAGCCAAAGACTTTCTGCCAAATGCTAACTTAGCTTAGCTAAGTTTATCTCCCTCTGGCAGGCTGCTGCAGCTCGACTGGCCCACATACGCACCTGTATAGAAAAAAGGATTATCTCACCTGTACCAAACATGACTCAGCACCTAACTGCCGGGTTCAATGAACTCAAGCTGGAGGTTTCCAAACTCTGAACCACGTTGTGGTTTACCATTATTATTCGTTTATCAAATGCAAAATTCAAATCAAGCTCTACAAAGATAAGAATGGGGAGTGACAACACATAATGGTCACATGTCAAACTGTGTGCAATGTGATGAAAACTTTCAACCAAAGGCAGGATAGTCAGACTTCTCACCTGGAACACACTAGTTATTATGTGTATATAGATATTATGTTTGTATCTGCACCAGACTCTGCTCAGAAAAGAATGGGGAGTGATGATAATGTGGAAATAGACGTTATACCAGCACTCGAAGGCCGAACGATTCAGGGAAAATATCTGTGATTTAAATTATGATTATTTTCAACAAATTCAGCAGTAATGTAGGACTGTAATTGTCGGTCTACATAATTTTGAACAGAATCATAAATGTATCTTGTTTCACCTTGAATACAAACAGATTAAGTCATAGAGCTGCTTGTTGTTGAAGTCCTGCAGAGTTCAAAGCCGTCAGAGAAACTGCTTCTTGGAAAATTTAACACTTTGACCTTTATTACAATATTACATTACTGGCATGGTGGAAGAAGTATTCAGATCCTTTAGTTAAGCTGCTGCTGAATCAGACTTTCAACACAAACCACTGATATCAATCTGTAGGAGACTGAGCTGAACTCAAGGACCTCTTCCAGGAACACTGGAGCCCCCCAAGGACCCATGGAAAACCTGAAAACCCTTCAAAGACGACTGGAAACACTTCTAGAACCACTGTATCATTGTCCATCCTCTGGAAAATCCTCATGGACATCTGATACGTCTTCTAGGACCCCTGAATCACTTCAATGACCTTTGGAAGCTCTTCAAGGGTCATGGAAACCTATCCAAGGCCCTATTGAACCTCCGCTACCTCTGAAGCCCCTTCAATAACCCTTGGAAGCTCCCAAGGATCACTAGAACTTCTCAGTGATCTAATTAGGGGTTCCAGGATCCATTGAAGTCTAAAAGGGCTCTTAAAGGATCCCCGTAATATTGTCAAAGAGCCCTGGAATATTTTCAAGGATAAGAACTCCTTAAGGACACGTGGAAGCTCTTCTAGAGCACTGATACTGTGTCAAGGAACACTAGAACCTCCTCAGTGACCTCTGGAACATCCTCAAAGACTCTCAAAATATTTAAACTCAATTAACCACAGCAACAGAAAATTCTGGTATCTGATTGGCAGGCAGATGGACCAGGTTCCTCTGTTCATCTCCCTCCACTGGCTCCTGCTGCCAGCTTACATTAAGTTCAAAGCTTTGACGTTCGCCTTCAAGGCAACAAATGGAAAGACACTCTCCTACACTGAGTCACTTATCAGGTCCACATGTCCCCTCCCCGTCTGCAAATGAACAATGTCTGGTACTACCATCACCTCCTGGTACGAAATCACTATCCAGACTCTTTGCTGTGGTTTGTAGTTCCGCGATGGTGGAATGAACTACCAGCTCCATACGGTCTGATGACTCCCCTGGTGCATTCAAGAAACGCCTGAAAGCTCAGCTCTTCCTTGAACACCTCAGCACTGTTGATTGTTGCACTTCTATCTTGTTTATAGTATTTCTTCTGCACTTGTCTACTTCCAGTCGTTTCTTACTTTACTTCTGTCTAGCGCTCTCTCTCATTGCGCTTGTACCTGGTCAGCTACTTGAGAGTTTGGACCACTCTTTCTGAGTCACTGTTCTCTAACGTTTCATTGTCTTGCCTTGCTTGTAAGTCGCTGCCAAATGACGAAAAGAAAAGAAAAGTACCCTTGGAAACTCTTCGAGGACCACTGTATCCTCTTCTATCCCCTAGAAATCCTCAAGGAAATATGGAATATCTTCTAGGATCTCTGAAACCCTTTAAAAAGGACCTTTGGAAACTCTACAAGGGTCACTGGAACCTAGTCAGGGACCTATTGAACCTCATCTACCACTGAAACACCCTCAGTAACCTCTGGAAGTTCTTCAAGGACCTGCTGAAAGTCCTCAAGAATTCCTGGAATATTTTAAAAGGACCAATAAGCACTCCTAAAGGACCCCTGCAACCTCCTCTCGGACACTGATACCTTTCTAAGTGATGACTAAAACCTCTAAGTGACCTCTGAGCATTCACAAGGACCTCTCAGACCCCCAAAATATTCAGACCCTAAACTAAATTAACCCCCGGCAACAGGACATCCTGGTTTCTGATTGGCTGGCAGGTGGACCGGGGTCCGTGGGACATCCTCAGGGGAAGAAGGAGGAGGAGGAGGAGGAGGAGGAGCAGTGAGGTCTGTCAACAGGATTAAAAGATTACAGGCCACTCCTGTTAATCTCTCATCCACGTGGTGCGAGGGATGATGATGTCACACTTGGCAGCCAGTCGCAGAAATCACACACACACAAACACACACTAACTATCAGTCCCCAACAATAGCTCTGACTAATGGCCACCCTAGCCCTGACCTTTAACCCCTGACCCTGAGCAGCAGTTCATTGCCATGGAGACATGCAGCACAAAGCACATGGAACAGCTGAAGGGAAATTGAGGAGAAAATGGTTTTTGATTGGCCGTCTGATGAAAATCATGTGTTTAACTCAGGTAACCATAGCAACAGGACGGATACTTCAGGCTCTGTTAGCAGTTAACTGACAGGTCGTATTGATTAGTGGCTCGAATTTGTGGTTATGAAAAGGGTGTCAAATTTAATCTCCTCCACCCTCTAAATGCGCAAATATAAAGTAATTCAGTATATAATTTTCTACAGAGCTCCCATTAGAGAATTATGCTCACCAATGCTGGCATGGTTGGGGAAGCAGATGTTCTGTATTACATCTTTTGTCAGAGAGGTTCAAATTATTTGGACCACGTTAGTATCGGGTATTAATGATATCTTATGTGCCAATTTTCCAGTTTTTTCCAGTCCTGTGGTTTGTCTGCTGGGCCAGAAATTTGAAACATTACGCTCATTTCCTACAAACCATCTTTTCACGCTGGGATGTGTCTCAGCAAAAAGAATAATCCTGATGAACTGGAAAAAGAGTAAACCATCCTGCTTTCCAGTAAGTGATTAGTTGGAGGACGATCTTGATCTGTTAAACATGGAGAGAACAGCTGTTGTTCTCAAAAAACTCTTTGAAATAAAAGACCTGGACGACCACTGGGTGAACTGTCAGGTCAGGAAACTCACAGAAACACAACATGTAACTTAACTTTTATGTTAAAAGGACACAATCTGCACATTTCCAGCTGGAAGATCTTATTTATCTTATACTGGCCCTTTGTGCAGCCCCACAGCTCAGGCTCCTGTCTCTTTAAGGTGGACAACGTGAACACCACATGGAAAAACCTTAGCAACCACCTTAGCAACCGAGACTACGGAAACGGACGGCTGTTTATGAGCGTGTATGACGAGTCAACGTCAGCTCGTCAGCAATGTAGAAAAACAACCATCGCAAATGAAGCGTTCAGAGCAGGTTGAAGCCCTGACTTTTGACTTTCAGGCAGCATTTTATACATACGTTCAACCATGTTTAACATCCGACATCAGACCAGGAAATAAATAACAGAATACCACAAAAAGCACAATATGTATAACAACCCTAATTGTGTCCTTATTTGTTTGTTTGTAATATTTTGTCTTGTAATTAAATAAAATCTTAATAGGAAAATAATAAATATCACGTGTAACAAAGTATCCAAACACTCAGCTCACATGTTAGTGAGTCATGTGGCTCCGAAGTGGTGAATTAAGTTTCATAATGTGCACCAATAATTACACTATTGATTGTCAGTTATTGATGTTTTGGATGTCTTCACACAGACCAAACATACAGGCTAATGAAGTATCAACATAACTATACAGAACCACAGTGAGGGGTGAGGGGGTTTATGGATTTAATTTGCCGGCGCGGTCCGATGGCGATGAACTAAACATCGCATTTTGGCAAAAGGTGAAGCAGGTTGACCTTTTTGTTTGCAGGTGTCTGCTGTGGATCAGAACCTCTGCAGTGAACCTGCAGCTGTCTGACTGAAATGAATGAACAAGCTGTTTGTGACGCAGCTCTGAAACCAGTCTGCACACGGCCCAACAGTCATGTGACAGACACACACGCACACGCACACACGCACACGCACACACACACACACACACACACACACACACACACACACACACACACACACACACACACGCACACACACACAGAGTTTTGAATGTGAGTCTTCATGCAGATCCGTCAGACTGTGTGTCATTATGTTATCATGTCAATAAAACTCTCTCAACTGGAGAGAAAGAAGATAACACACACACACACACAAACACACACATATACACACACACACACACCAACACATGACCTGTACTTCTATACTTATGAGGACCTTCAGTGACTTGACACATAATACAACTTAACTCAACCCTCAACAGCACTTTGAAGACAAAATGTTCTCAGTTGTAAAGGTCTAAAACTCAAAACTGAACCTCACAAAGATAGGAGTACGAGAACACACACACACACACACACACACACACACACACACACACACACACAGAGTGTATTATAGCGTGGTTGCCCAAGGACATCACTGATCTCTGAAAGATGAACACTGAGCTGCAGGTCACTTTATAATCAGTGAAGCAGAGAACGAGCTTCTCTCTCTCTCTGAGTGTGTGTGTGTGTGTGTGTGTGTGTGTTATGGCCTGTCCTTGGTGGGGTGACTGTAACACACACACACACACACACACACACTCTGCAGGATAATAAATCAGAGAGACTGTGTGGAGAGGAGGGGAGGGAGGATGAGGATGGACCGGGACATGAGACGAAAAAGAAGAAGAAGAAAGGAAAGACAAAAGGAAAACGACATGATAGAGGAGACAGACAGGCGGGAAAAAAAGGAGAATAGGAAGTAAATAAATAAAACACACTGTCTGATGAGGAAACAAGAATGAAAGTAAAGACGGACGGATGTTGCAGCAGAGGAATGAACACCGAGTGTGTCGTGAGAGCTGCTGCAGGTGAGCAGGTAGATAAGCAGCAGCAGGTCGACTCCATAAATCTCTCCATAAAAGGAAATTATTAAACCACCACATCACACTATGACCATCAGCCTCCATCAGTCTACACGGACGAGTCTCTCTGGAAACAAACTACCAGATGAGCTGAGATCAGTCACTACTGTTTCCTCATTCTCTGTTTTCTCAGGTTCATGATCGGCCAGTTTCTTACATGAGTGTGTGGCTGGACAACTGTTCTTCAACGTTTGTGTGTGTGTGTTTGCTTTAAACGATTTTATCACGTTGATCGATTACTTTCATACTGACGTTAAGCACTTTGAGCCGCCATTGTGTGTGAAAAGTGCCATATAATTAATATTGACTTGACTTGACTAGAGGTCAAAGGTCACGAGTCCTGATTAAACTGTTTCTATCTGCAAGTCGAGACACCAGAAATCAGCCTGCAGAGAATCAGCTGGTGTGTTCAAGGACGCTCTGACAGCTGAGCTTTAGAGTCAGCTGATGCAAAACAATACGTTGATTAATTAAAAAGGCCCGACGGATACATCAGCACGGCCAAAATTATCTGAGAATTTAATCTTATGGATGATGTATCAGTGTGAGATTTAGAGGATAAAGTTGTAATTTTATGAGATGTATTAATATTGTGTGTTAGTGAACAGATGAGAGCCGTCTGTCAGCTCTTACATGTCAAACATTGATGACCTGAAGATCCAGATTTCACCAAAAAAGATTCAAGATTCAATACTTTATTGCCATATCAACATAATTGATTGGAATTAGTCTCACTTGTGAGCTCACTTAAACAAAAACAGAAAAACACAGTATAAAACAGAGAGGTAATATCAAGCCCATAAAATCATCATAAAAGCATAAAACAATAATAATAAAATCTAACACATAAGAACACTGTAGATAAAACACTTTCATCTACAGGGAAACCAGCAACAACATCAAATGACCCACTGGATAAAGTGCGTCGAGTGCATTAAAAACATTTGCCCTATTGCACAATTATTTAAACCTGCCGAGTGGCCTGCTGTGCTATGTTTGGAGTGTGAGGGAGCCGCGCAGCCTCAGGATATGCGCTAGCAGCGGATCTTGTTATCAGATAAACTGAAACCAGTTATATGATGCTTGACGTGTTTTTGAAGCAGCAGCTGGAGTTCAGCTTGACATCAGAAAGTGATTAAAGCTCAGTGAGCCAGAATCTATCTGTGCTTATAGTCTGCTGTGCATCATGATATTATTCTGCTGATATTGTGGTTTCCCCTCATTCAGACCGACATTATCTGACTGACAGACGTCTCTGGATGAGAAACAGTTTATCAGAGAAGTTATAGAGACAAGACAAACATTTAAACAAACCAACCGCTCGTCCTCACGAAGACTCTTCTCATAGAAAACTGAAAAACACTTGTGACCAGACAGAAATCTCACGTTTGTGCGACTTAATGTCCACACAACTGTTAACTTCTACATCTCTGCAGTGTGTCTGGAAACACACTACAATCCAAACACACCCAAGTTCAAATATCTGCAGGCTGCAGCAGCATAAAACATAAAATATGCACATGTAATGAAATCCAATTATGACGTTTTTCTCTTAATATCACAACTTAAATCTCTCATTTTTTCCTAACAGTGGTCCTAATAATCCATTGCAGTATAAAGCAACATTTGGACGAGATTTATTCATCTTTATTTATCTTTATTAATCTTTATTAATCTGGGGTAATGGCCGGATTAATCTGGTTGAGGGTTCCCCCCGTTCCTCCTCTTCTCTCTGTGATGTTTACAGTAATGCTGCCTCTGGTTTGCTGTGTGGTCATTTGATTAAACACAAGTTCATTTATGACGTTGCACCAGTGAGCACAGTATCACCTGGAATAATAAAAGCTTTTAAGCACAGAGATCTTCTACAACAGTAAAATGAGGTAATAAAGCTGCAGATGAAGAACGTCCTCATGTCAGTGGATACTGTGCTTTAGTAAAGCAGATTCACATATTTCCAAACAAAATTATGATTAACTGAACTAACTGACAAGTTTCTTCTCACACTGTAAAATGTCACCAAATGTCTCAGTCACAGTAGTTTAATAACGAAATTCATTAAAATGATTTGTTTAGGCTGTAAGTTGATGTTACAACAGTAAAACTAGTCAGATTGTTGCTAACATGTTAGCCAGAGTAACAATACAACATAGCATGTAAGATGTTTTGTTTACAACTTGTTTCTGTTGCCACCAAGAGGCCAAAAAAATTCTTAGACAATCGTAGCTGATGGAGTTGTACACTAAAAAATAAAAAGAAGACAAGAGTTTACAGCTGTGAGGCTGCACAGCAGAGCTTTGAGCTAAATGCTAACGGTTATGTTCAGATATGTTTTGTACTATGTTCACCATCTTAGTTTAGCCTGTTAGCATGCTAACTAACTGAACTAACTGACAAAGTAAACCTGGAGGAGTTTTTGGTACCTCTGGGGATCTGGCATCTCAAAACCTGCGTAGAAATAATATGTGAGACAGCTCGTGTCTGCATGACAGAGTGTGTCCACCAGGGAGCGCTGACAACTTTATTCTTACACTGTAAAATGTCACCACATGTCTGAGTCACAGTCGTTTAATAACCAAGTCATTAAAATGATTTGTTTAGGCTGTAAGTTGTTACAAAAGTAAAACTAGTCAGATTGTTGCTAACATGTTAGCCAGGGTAACAATACAACATAATATGTAAGATGTTTTGTTTACAACTTGTTTCTGCTGCCACCAAGAGGCCAAAAAAAAAAATCAATGAATGCAGCTTTTAAGTCGTGAGATTCTTGGACGATCGTAGCTGATGGAGTTGTACACTTAAAAATAAAAAGAAGACAAGAGTTTACAGATGTGAGGCTGCACAGCAGAGCTTTGAGCTAAGTGCTAACGGTTATGTATCACCATCTTAGCTTAGCCTGTTAGCATGCTAACATTTGCTAATTAGCAGTTAAAACAAAGTGATCATAATTCAACCTCTAGAAATCCTTCCAATAGTTGAAATATTTCAGTCGGGACTATAATGGCGGACTGACGTTACCACCCATGGAGCTGCGAGGCCAAAAGAAAAAACAACAAAAGAGGGAATTTGGCTTCAGTTCCTGTTTGATAAATCAGGTGTGAATCAGAGTGAAGGAGGTAACCTTTACGGAGAGCCAGAGTTACCAGGACATCTGCGTTTGTCTCTGTAATGTGAGAACTGAACCTTTTCTCCTGAATCTCGGTGATTTAACATGACTTTGACCTTCTTCTCCTCCTCCTCCTCCTCTCTGTGTGTGAACATCCAGACCTTTCTCATCTCTCCTCCCTCCTTTCTCTCCTCTGTCCAGCTCAAACTGGATGAGTCTGTGAACGAGACCTTTTCAGGTGAGAAGACACATCTTTCTCTGTCAGCAGTGTCTCTAAATCTTTAGTTTTTAAAGAGATGGCGAGACTACTGCCGCTCCTTTCTTCCATTAAATCATGTCCACTTTTTACAATTAACTAATTCATTTTGTAGTCTGTAAAACATTACTACAACTAAGTGATGTCTATAAATGTTTGTCCAAACAACAGTCCACAACTTTAAGACCTTCAGTTAAAATGATATAAAATCATTCAGCTTTCAGTTTTTCTTTGCACGGCATCATTTGCAATGTGACATTTACAGATGAAAACACTTTTCTGACAAAATTGTTTTTTTCTTTGTCAGGTATCAGGTGAGACACCAGGCAGCCGTATCCATCGCCGGATTGTTCATCCAGCCAGCTTTCCTGTCTGGGCTCGCTGCTGTCTTTTTTCCTCTTATTACACTGTCACCCTTCAACACGGTGCAGACGCTGCATACGCAATGAGTTCTAGCGTGCAGCGTCCTCGTGGTACTTAAGGTTGAAGGTGTCGCAGAGGTGAAAAACAGTTTTGTGTGAGATAGGACACCTGTCTCACCTGGACTTAAAGTAATACTTCTTCCACCACGTGTCTCAGTGAGTCAATGAAACACTGCAGACAGAGAATGATCGACTACCACAAGAAAGAGCAGAAAGAAAACCGGTTTAATGATAAAACTGAAGTTAAACACTCTTTTTTTTCCCTCCTTGATTGTTAAATATTCACATTTGTGTGTTTTGATTGTGATTTATTATACCGCCGTGGTTTAGATCCGATGTTATGTATGCAGATAAAAACTGAATAAACTTAATCTAAACTCTTCTGGTGTTGCACCTTGGAAAAAAATCCTATATAATGACGAGGAAAATGGAAAAAAATGGAAAAATTTGGGGCTCTGTGATATAAAATTATTCCTACAATAAATATAAACTAACATGGAATTAGAAATAAGATTTTTTCAAGACCAATCAGAGTTGAGTATAACGGGGTTAAAGAAAGGATGAGGCTGGTAGCTAAGAAACGGACATATAACATGAAGCTGGTAGTATTTTTAAAGAAATAGATAAAGGATGGTATTAAAAGATTGCAACAATAAATGTAAGAGAGGAGTGAAAATACAAATAAGGTACAAATTATGGCTTAATCTAGACGTCCTGCAGCCAAGTCCATACCAGTTGGAGTTGGGTATTAGACTCATAGGTGAAACTAATTCATCAGGACTAGTAGGTGTAAAAAATGGATATAGGATGGAGTTACTGGGCAAAAAACTACAGTGGTAGATAAAAACAGGATGAGGTAAATCACATAGGATGAGACTGGCTGCTTGATAAAATGGATGTAGGATGGGGCTGGTAGGAAATAAATATATATTGGGATATAAATATCTGCCCTATCCAAGATGGGGTGGATATTTTTAAAGAAATGGATATAGGACGGGATGAAAACATTGCTTCAAAGGAATATAATATAGGAGTGACATTTGAAATAAGAGATACAAATTATGGCTTAAGTGGAGAGTCACTGCAAGCTGTATCAGCTGGAGCTGAGAGCACATGGCTAGATATAGACTGAGAAAAAGAAATGGACTGGGGCCAGTAGGCAAGGAAAGGCTGAATGGTGGGAAAGATATAGGATGGGGAAGGAGATACAAAAATGGATATAGGATGGGGGTGGATTAAATATAGATGGATTAACTATAGGGCTGGTTGGCCAAAAAAAATATATAGGACACAGCTGGCCGATAAAAAAAGAAAGATATAGGATTAAAAGGGTAGATGGTAAAAATAGATATAGACCCGTCCTATGTCCATATATATATATAATGGATATCAACAGGGGGGCAGTTTTGAATATCAGTGTTCATACAGAGCTGTGAGACTGTGTCATTGTGTTATCATGTCAATAAAACTCGCTGAACTGGAGGGAAAGAAGATAAAACTTTCTCTCTCACACACACACACACAGAGTTTGTCTCAACGGTAAAACATGACGACACACTTTATCTATCTCTATCTCTATCTCTGCAGGGTGTGTACATGATGATGTGTTTCCTCTGAAGTGAACACACACACACACCACATGTGACACATGATTCATCTTCCTTTCAATCAATTTGTTGTTTTGTCTTTTAATTGTCAGAAAATTGTGACACCGGTTTGTTTCTGCAGCTGAACATGTAGATTCATTCTCAACTTTAAGGACACAAATCTGTAGTAAAGAGGAGCCTAGTTAAGGGTTGAAAGCTCTGGAAACAGATAAGTAAGTTGGACCTTATGTTTATGTTTTGTGCAGTTCTGTGCGCCAAATGAGTTGGATGTCACAGATGTCAGAAATTCCTGATATCGCTGACATGAAAACGCGACACAGAGGTTGACGCGAACAGTTTTACACACTCTGCTGCTTGTAACTAAAGCGTGAAAGACGTAACGTGAACGCAGCGTTAAGTGTCGCAGAGATACCTGTTGGGTTCAGGTGAAGAGGAAAGGTAGGAGATCGATGGGGAAACAGATTTACATATACAGAGCGATGGAACAGAGGCTAGCACGCTTCCTCTTAGTGATGCATAAACCTCTATCACTATGCTGACGATACACAGTTATACATGTCTCAGATACTGGCGTCATCATCATCAATAAACCAGTGGATGCAGAATAATTAAAACTAAATGAGGACAAAAAAGAAATGTTATCAATTGGGCCAAAACCTAAAAGGGACTTAGTGCTCTGCAAAATGGGACACCTGGCTAACAGAACTAAATCTAGACTACTGCAATGCACTTTTTACCCGACTCTCCAAAAAAAAAAAAAAAAAAAAAAAAAAATCAGTGAAACAACTACAACTCATTCAGAACTCGGCTGCCAAGATCTTAACCAGAACCAGAAGAAGGAGCTCATTAACCTCTCTATACTGGCTCCCAGTTACTTTTAGAATTGATTTTAAAATTCTTTTAACGGTTTATGAAGCACTAATTGGCTCAGCTTCAGCCTATACTGCATAAAACCACATGTCCCGGCCTGCTGCTGCTCTCACAGCACCGCACCCATAAAAACATCGGGGGCGCAGCCGTCTCTGCTTACAAACCAAAAACCTGGAACATCGTGTCAACAGGAAGTAAAGAGGCGACTTCAGTGAGCAAATAAAACTTACCTACAGACTGGCCTCCAGTTAACCAACATCTACATGTGTGTGTTTACTGCGCTTTGTGCACTTGAATGTCTAATTTTTAATGTTTAAAGTTTAATGTTTCATTTTCTATGTATGTTAATGTTTTTCTTGTGTACAGCACCTTGAATTGAACATCTAAACTTAAGCTTAGGGGAGGGGGCGGGGCTTGAGTTAGGGAGGGAACGGGGCTTAAGCTCTTTATACCCTCTGTTGCCAGGTGTGTGTGTGTGTGTGTGTGTGTTTTGTCTCACCTCCTCCGTTCTTGTAGCACAGGTAGGGGAACCTCCACACGTTGCCGAGGCCGACGGCGAAGCCCACGCAGGACATGATGAAGTCCATCTGCCGCGTCCACGTCTCTCGCTCCTGGTATCCTGGCCCCGCGCCCGTGACAACGCCTCCTTTCTTGTCCGGTCCAGCACAAGCACCACCCACGACTCCGCCACCACTGCTGGCGGATCCCGCCACCGGCACGAGGCTGCCGTTAGTAGCCGCGGGAGGGTAACCGCCGCCGCCGTTAGACAGGAGGAGGTGGCTCTTCTTGGTCTCCTCCATGAGAACCAGAGAGCAGGAGGAGGCTGGCAGGGCCTGCTTCTCCATCATTCACAGTCCACAAACCAGTCAGGAACCAGTCACAAACCAGTCAGGAACCAGTCACAAACCAGTCAGTAAGGGCTCCAAAATTTCAGTCTATGTCTGCCTCGGAGTCCCTTTAATTCCTGCAAGTTTTAATCAAATTTATTTAGTTTCTTTCCTCCAAAATCAGGTCTTTCCAACAGCTGGACAGACTCACCCAAAAAATGAGTCAGACACCAGTTAAAACCACTAACAAACCAGTAAGAAACCAGTCAGTAAGGCTAACAATCAGCTGTGGATCCCAGTTTATCTCTTGGTTTACCTTTAATTGTTGCAGGATTCTGTTCAGTTTCACTAGAATCAGGTCTTTCCCCCACCAGTCACAAAAACCAGTCAGACACCAGTTCAAAACCAGTAACAAACCAGTCACAAAAGGAGCAGTCAGCACTGGTTGAATTTCAGTCACTTTTGTCTGTTTAGTTTTATAACGTTTTGTTAATTTATGAGTTCAGATCTCTTCTCTTCTTTTCTAATGTAACTGTTTCTTCCTCACCTTCAGTTCACCTCTTCCACAAAAACCAGTTAGAAACCAGTAACAGACCAGTCAGAGAAGGTTGGTTGGCTGCAGCAGTTATTTCAGTCTAGATCTTCTTCTTTCTCTCTTTAAATTTTGCAGCTTTTTTTTGTCCCTTTAAAGACTTTAAAATCTTTGTCTCTCTCACCTTCTCAGCGTCCCACAAACAGATGAGTCAGTCAGTCAGCAGGTTGAGGTTCGTCCCGGTCAGTCTGCTGCTTCCTTCTGATCCAATAATAATGCAAACAATTGTTATTATTATTATTATTATATTATTATGATCACCGAGCTGCGCGAGGATCGTGGATCACATGAGCCGGAGCTGAATGATCCAGAATCGGTTTCAGTTTTATTTATTAATCCAAATTGTTTCCAGAAGAAAACAGATTTAATGTGTTTTTAAGAGAGAAAACAAAACGAGGACACAAATTCAAATTGTCTAGGAATAATCAGGAGACATTTCCTTTTGTTTCCGAATCAGAGAAGAAATTATAAAATAAAAAAATGTGAAAATAAAAAAATAAAGGGAATTACACCGAAAATCGTGCAGCGACCTTCAAAAACAATCCACGAAACACTTGAATGTGAGTCTGAAGAATCGCATGGGAACAGAGAGTCACGGAGGAGACGGCGGCCTGCTGGAAGACAGAGAGGACGGAGAGGACGACCAAATCAAAATGATGGTCTTAGAAAAGACACCGAGCGGCGCTCAGCTTCAGTCCCGGCGGCGGTGCACGCTGTGGGGGGATTTCTGCAGCTCCATCCGAGGAGCGGGAGGAGGAGGGAACAAAAAGGAGGAGAAAAAAGAAAAAAAAAAACGTCCGATCAGACCTGAACGCGTCCCGGTGCTCTCAGCTGTCAAATGTCCCGTTACAGACACTGCGAGGTATTTAAAGTGCTGTCTGTCCGTCTGTCCGGCCAGCGGCTTTAAAAGGAGAAGCGGCTGCTGGGGGTGACGTCACGCCCACACGCCCCGCCCACCGCCTCGCTCGCTTTATCTCTCTCTCTCTCTCTCTCTCTCTCTCTCTCTCTCTCTCTCTCTCTCTCTCTCTCTCTCTCTCTCTCTCTCTCTCTCTCTCTCTCTCTCTCTGTGACGTCACAGGGGTCCCCCCTCATCCACCCACACGCACGCACCGCACGCACACATTTCATAAAGAAAAAGAAGCTCTCGTTGTCTTGAATGAGCCAAGACAGAATTAATTACTATATATAATTAATCAATAATTATTTCATAAAGTTGATCTTTTTTGTGTGTGTGTGTGTTGGCTGCAAATTATATTTCCAAAATTTGCAAATTAGTTGAGGTGATGCATTTTTTTTTTGCTTTAAGTTATGAATTGATGTCAAGGTAACAGTTTCTATGACGCCCATGTCTATAACGCATAATAAACTTACTCTGTATAATTATATAACAATAATAACACATTATGAGGTCAAATATCATAATACTTTATGACTGCAGGTCACTCACTGACGTTTTTCTGTGCAAGGATCATAATGTGTTATAATTCTCATAGTTGTAATACATTATAATCATTTTATAATGTATTAAAATCACTTATTAATTACCAAGTTTTTTTGATTAATTAATTTTGTTGATCAAACGTTTACATATAAATCAAATATACAGCAAACTGTTTCAGTTAATATCTATAATATATAATATATTTTTGGGGGGAAACATTACATTAGTGAAATATAAATGTCCATCATCAGTTGTTCATCATCAAAAAAAAGTTATGCAAACTGGACTTTGTACTCAATTTATGCTATGAACCGAACAAATAAGTTAATTTTACAACATTTTGTGTTGTTCTTGCATAGATTTAATATTTTTTCGCTTTACTTAAAGCAAACAATGAACAACTACAGCGACTTTTAACCAGTTTGTAATGTTTTATATCTTAAAGCACCAGTTAGAGTAACTTATAATCACATTATAATACATTATACAATTATTATAATATATTACAACAATGAGAATGATAACACCATGATCCTTGCAATTATTAAGTATTATGATATCTGACTTTATAAGTCATTATAAAATGCTTTATGATGTGTTATGATTATTGTTATAAAGCTTTATGAATATTTATGGGTGCATATTACTATAATTATACAGAGTTATAAGCAGATTATAGCAGATTATATGTTTGTCCAGATAAAATCCACAGTCCTCCTTCTGTGTAAAAATGTATTTAAAAGTTTATCTGAAGCTAATATGAAGCTTCAGCGTCCAAATGAGTCAAATCAAGTAGATATCTTTCAACGTTACAGTCTTTTTAGTGTCAAAGTTCCTCTTTTTATTACTATACTTCCACCTGCAGCTCAACAGGGAAACACTGTCCGAGGAAACACAAAGAGGGAATTTGATGCTAAAAAGACTGTAAATGTGTCAGATATCCACTTGATATGACTAACTCAGACTGCTGAAGATGAATAGAAGCTTCACACAGACTTTTAAATGACTGTGTGGACACACTGTGGATTTTATCCTCCATCACTTCCATTGAAAACACATTTGAAGGATCTTTTAATATCCAGTATGAACAGGAGGAATGATTACAGCGAGGAAAACCTCTTTCACTGTTACTATAGACACCTGACTGCTGGTTTAGGACTCACTGGAAAAACTATGAACCGTCCTTTAAAGTCTTCCTCCACTCAACAATGTGTTTTTCTTCTTCTTGTTCCGTCAGCTAATGTTTGTGCAGAGTTTGTTTTTACATTAATCTGCTTAAAGCGGAAAGTTTCTCTGATCTCACTGAGTTTTAGGGGCGGGCCTATGAGCAGGATTTGTGACATCACAACCACTTTGGAGCCAATCAGGGTCCAGTATTCTTACACAGAGCGTCACAGCTGTAATCATAACATTGTTATGTGGGTTCACGTCCTCTGTGTGTGTACGTGTGAATTTATCTTTTTATGATAAGTGCTGATTAACTAACGTACATGATGACCGAGTCTGACATGATATAACTTGATAAAAATCTCTATCACCACACCTAAAGGCAATCTACCTTCCAATGACCCTGATGTAAGCGCATTTAGGTCATCCGGGGTGATGAAAAGGAAAACTTTATTTTAAAATAAATGTGCAAAAACATGCACAAAAGAGTAACAGCTGAGTTTTGCTGCCCTCTGTCTGTTTAATCTAAATGTAGCTCAAATTTTAACCAAGTTTCCACAAAATGATCAAAAGAAAATGTAGCGAATGTTTGTTTCTGTCCGCTGCTGTTGTATGAATATTAGCAGATAAACAGCAGGTGGCGCTAATTCTCCAGTCGGTGCCATTAAACTGTTGCAGAAGAAGAAGACACAACGAGATGACGCCATTAAAGCTGCTATAATGTTTATTCTTTTACTCATTTTTTTGTCTATTTATCTATTAATTGATTAATTGTTGCAGCTCTAACCCTCACTATGTAGAGGGTCCTGAGTTTAAACCTATTTTAAAGCAGCTATAATATTTATTTCTATCCTCCAGAGTCTGATGTGTCAGTGTGTAATGTTGGTTGTGTCTCGTAGTGATGAACCTACAGAGAATTATCAGTGACTCTGCAGCTCCTCTCGGCTTTACGGAGCTTTATAGTGAGTTTCAGCTCATTGTTTATCTGTCCGGCTGCAACTTTACTGTTCTGGTTCACTCTCAGAGCTCTCATAGCTTATCGTCTTAGAAACTGTGTGGATCATGAGGCACCTAGAGGAGCTAAATTTGTAGGATGTCCATGTTTGTAAGTCATCCAATGACCATACTTGTAGGAACAGTTTGTGTCCATTTAGGGACTTGACTGTTTTTAACTTTGCTTCTGGAGACGTATAACTCTGTCTGGTTTGTGTTCTTTAGAGAAAGGGCCACGCTTTCTCTCCAAAAATACAAGAGAATTATCTTTTATTTTTGTATAATTGTTACTGATTGTACAGTGTCCACAACTGCTTCAACAAGTAACACTGTTGAATGCTTTCTCTTGTCTTTGTGTGTTTTTGATCGAGCCTTGCAAAAAATGTCCACGACAGCAGGCAGCTGTTTTCAGAGGAAAAGCTGTAAAAAGCCGCTGTACACTATCGGCTCAACATCAGTTAGCTGCAGACCAGCTGGTGAACATAGTGGAGCATTTAGCAGCTAAAGAGCCAGATATTTCCCTCAGGAGTTGGTGGAGAGAAGAAACAGAGTTAAAAGAGAGTGAATACTGGACAGAAACACACTGGATGAGGAAATAAGCAACTGTTTGCTGACAAGTTCAACATATCACCGGAAAAGATGATGATGTGTCAGTGTTGAGTTCACTGCTTGTTTCTGCTGAAAACTAAACATCAGTTAACATTAAAAAAGCAGAAGCTGCTTCTAGAATTAGAAACCTTTAACAAACTTTAACAGCTTCCATTAAAATCACCAGATGGTCCATATTATATAGGTTTTATGTTATATGGGATTGATGTAAAAGAACTATTTTGATGATCAATTCATCATTTTGAATCATTTATTAAGAAAAAAACATCCAAATTCTGTGATTCCAGCTTCTTAAATGTGAATATTTTCTGGTTTCTTTCGTCCTCTATGACAGTAAACTGAATCTTTGGGTTGTGGACAAATTTAAACATTTGAGGACGTCATCTTGGAAACACTGATCCACATTTTTCACATTTTATAGACCAAACAACTAATCAACTAATCAATAATGAAAATAATCGTTAGCTGCAGCGCTAGTTGTTTGATTACCAGTGAGGGTTAAAAACACTGTTCACTGAAAACAACACATCTATTAAATTTGTGTTTAATCATCATGAACGTCAGACTGACGCGAGGCGGCCATGTTTGTAGTTCTGTGTTATGAAGCAACAGGTCGGATACGTTGGCGCTTTCAGAAAAGTTTGTTTATAATTATGACCTGGAAGTTGGTGTAAATGCCGTGAACAAGTCAGAATCTTGTAATTACGACAACATGGTGACCTTTAACCTGCGATTCTCTGTGGGCTTATTGGAAATGTTTGGAAGTATTGAATAAAGAACAACATTAGATCATTGATTACTGTCTTTATCTAAACACATGAAGCGATAAACACAACATACTGCTCTGTTCGAAGCTGGATTTTTACTTATTAAGTTACGAGGAAACAGAACCTGGAAGTTCTGATTCTAACAAACGCTTCATCATGGCGGCGAGCTACCGTTCAGCGCACCGGTCTAACCGCTGGGAGCAACTGGAGTTCAGAGTGTTGCTGAAGAGCGAGGAGGGAGGAAGACACACCCGTACAGTCATGACTGTCAGTATATGTCAGTGACCTCTGACCTCTCTGACTCAGGACGAGAGGAACCTCCTCGTCATAGAGAAGACTGATGACAGGTGGGAGGAGAAAGCTGAGGAACTGTTGAACCCGATCCTCCCTGTGAGGAAAGTTTTCAGGAAAATCTTCCATTAACACTCACAGAAGCTTCGTTAGCTGCTTCAAACAATTTCGATAATTGGTTCGTTGTTTCACATCATTTTTTCAGCAAAAATCCCCAAAGATTCTCCGCTAGCAGCTTCTCATGTGTCAATATTAGCTAGTTTTCCGGTTTAACATGACAGTAAATTTAAATTTTGATGCTAATACTTTTGTATTTGTACTCGAGTAAAAGTTTAAACGCTTGACTTCATCTAGCGACGGAGGATTTCTACACTGTGATACTTTTACTTGAGCACCAAACACAGGAGCTGTTTACTGTTGACTGAAGCTGTGATTTATGTAAATAAAGCAAGAACAGAAGAGACACGAGGCTCGTTCGAGATGAACCAGGCCTGCGATCGATGGCGATCACTGCACCATGCACGCTGGTTAGATTTCTGTGCGATTTGATCCTGACTTGCTCCGACGTCGTGCACACGTTGGTGACGACAACCTCACAAGATCAAAGTGGCTTCAGCTTCAGGAGCCGCAGCTGATCTCTACAGACTGCAAGACCTCAGTGCATGATGGGAAACGCCTGGCTGTCACCTGATCAAAGAGCCGATGAGCAGTGGTGGAAATTAACTAAATGCATTTACTCAAGTACTATACATAAATACAGTTTTAAAGTACTTGTACTTTACTTGAGTATTTCCATGTGATGCTACTTTATATTTCCACTCCACTACATTTCAGAGTGTATCAGAACTTTGTTTTTTCTTCTTTCCTCTCCCATTAATCATCTCACCACCCCTCAGATTTATCTGCTGACCCTTTGGAGGGGCCCGACCCCTAGGTTGGGAACCACTGGACTAAACTAGCTAACTGTATATAAAGTAGTGTAAACTAGCTCCACCTCCAGCAGCTACAACAGTAACATGCTGCTCTAACACTGATGCTTCACTATTAATAATCTAATGATGTCATATATAATAATATATCAGTCAGAGGGACCAAACCACTACTTTTACTGCAATACTTTAACTACATCAAGCTCATAATACTTATGTACTTTTACTGCAATACTTTAACTACATCAAGCTCATAATACTTATGTACTTTTACTGTAGTAGGATTTTTCATGCAGGACTTTTACTTGTAATGGAGTATTTTTACATTGCTGTATTGGTACTTTTACTGCAGTAAAGGATCTGAATACTTCTTCCACTGCTGCTGATTGGCTCAGGTGTTTGATCAACAACATGACGTTTTATAGAAACTCTTCATTTTTTTGTTTAATTGTAAAGATTCAGATTCTTGTAAGTATTAAAGTGATATAACCTTTGGGGAACCTGCAGTTTACAGATGTGAAGCTCTGAAAGTCGAAATATCTGACAGATTAAAGTAAATTGACTTTTTGACTATTGACTGATGTTTTGAATCCTGGGCAGCAGTCCGCTACAGCGGTTGAATTTCTGTGTAAAATCATTTAATAATATTGTAGATTTATAATTAATTAGATTACAGAATAAACGCTGTCAGGATTATAACAAGGTATCAGGTCAGTTTAATAGGCTGTTCCCTGCAGAACATCATTAAAAACAACAACAGCTGTTAGTGATCGAGTACCAGCTTGAATAGATTGATCTGAAAACATCTGATTAAATCAAGATCAGATCTTACATGATGTAAATATCTCTGGCTTCCTGTATATTCTAGGATGGCGGCTGAAACTGCCCAACTTGCAGATTTTTGTCACGTCCTCCTGCTGCGGCTTCCTCATGTCGAGGCGCAGTTTACCTCAGACGAGGGTATTTTCTGTCTGACTTCTTGGAAATTTGCATAAACTGTGTTCGGTATTTTGGAGGAAGTTCACAGAGGGGAATCACTCTTTAACTTTTATCTCGTCATGTGCTTCTAGTTAAATCTGCGGGACTTTCACATATTAATGAACGACTGTTACATTCATACAAACAAAGCTGATTAAGTCTATCACCGCCAGATGAATCTCTCTGTATTTCACAATATACAGAGTTTTTAAATCTCATGTCGGGCACGACATTCCCGCGCTGGCCGTTTGGCCGTTAATCGTCCATCTCTTCAAGACTTCCCAAATGTTATCGGACCAAATGGATCAAATTCTGACAGTGGAATGAGTTTTGAGGAGTTGTTTGACACTCAAAACAGTTTATCCACCGTTTTACAGTCACAACAGTAGGTTGCAGCCAGTATGTACTGCCTATCGGGCACACTGGGTCAAATCCCGTCAAAACATATCCATTGTTACCGGCCCTCTCTGTCATTCGGGGTGCACATGAGAGCTGCTGCAGGCTTGTGTCAGCCAATCACAGCTGAGCCTTCACTCTCACTGCCAGAAGGGAGACAGAAGTCCTGCACTCCAGCTTTAAAACTTAATGATATAAGAATAACTTTTATGAGCTTCTATACAGCTTCTTCTGTCTCAAGTTTGTTTGTAGTTTAGGAAGTTTAACACTCACCTGTGGTGACCTGAGAAGAGAGGAGACAAACAGCCTGTCAGTGGTTTGAAGGGATCTGACTAATACCTGGACGTTACCTGAGTGCCAGGGAAAAAACCTTGCAAACATTAAAGGACCATGCTGATGCCAATGCCAGGCCTTTGTTAATACCTGGCTTTGTGTGGAAGACTCTGACTAATACCTGGCAGGCACTGGAGGCTCAAGAATAACACAATTAACATTACTGAAAATAAAATTTCAAAGGGCCATAGCTAATACCCAGGCTGCAACAGCCAGCCTTGATTTCCAGGAAACAGTTCAGAAGGTTGTGACTAATACCTGGAAGTGACTGGGTGGCCTTAGCTAAAATCTGAATGTGACTGGAGGACAATGACTAACAGCTGGAAAAAAGTTGAACTTCTAATAACTATCATCCTGTGGAAAACCTAAACTAATACCTAGCTGGGACTGAAGGATCTGAGTAACACCTGGTGTATGAGAGTCTTCGTCAACTGAAACAAAATACAAAATAACATTTCACAGGGTCAGAGCTAATACCTTGATCTTGATCTCCAAGAAAATGTTTGGAGGGCTGTGACTAATATCTGGAACAGACTAGGTGGCTTCAGCTAAGACCTGACCAGGATTGGAGGACTAAGACTAATTTCTGGAAAACACCGGAACTTAATACCTGGCTTTGATTAAAGGGTGCCAGCTAATACCTGGGAGGGATTTAAGTGGAGTTCAAACTTAATACCTGTCTAATACCTGGCTGTAGGTAGAAGAAATGAAGTTTTGGGCTCCTGGTTCTGGCTCAAGCTCTTCTCCAGGTGTTTTTTTCCTGATAAACACCAAAATATGAATATAAACACTTACATTCATATTCCTTAAAGATCCTGCATATTGTTGAAACTGGAAGGAATCTCTGAAGCTGTGAGGAAGCCAATCTTTGGATGTGATTATCTGTGTTTTCTTTTATTTCTTCTCCTGTCTGAGATATTTTTGTCATGTTCACCTGAGCGGCTTCTTTCTTTTCTTCTTTGAGCCTCTCAGGATGGAAACCAGTGAAGCTCCTGTGCTGAATGAGTCACTGTCGCCTCCTGCTGGTTCCACAATCAAACTACAACAAACTGTGTTGATGTCATGCCAGGGAGTGTTGTTATATTTGTTTTATGGAAAGAGAGACAAAAAGGAGACAAAAGGAGAGGAGAGAAAGGTATAGAGGTAGAGTCATGTGCATCTTGTAGGCCAGTTTTTCCAGTATGAGATATTTATTGAACTGGTCACATGTTTTTTTCTTTTCTTCATAAAAGTCGTCTCTGAGAAGAAGGTTGTCAAGCTACTGATTTGTTCACGTGTGAGCAGTTAATACATTATGTGTTACATGCAAAAAAAGTCAAATCTACAAAGTAACTACAGCCAACAGATGACTACGTAAATCCAGAAATAAACTTATTTGCCTCCAAAATATCACAAAATTATGAAGTAAAATGTCAGCATCTCTATATTATATCAATTATAATAATAAAACTTCAGCATTTTTGCAGATGTAACATTTCATATTGAAAGTGTGTTCGCACTGGCGGGAAAGTTTGTTCCTTATGAGACATTGTTTGATCATCTGTGGGTCAGATTGGTGTCACATGACAAGTTTCCTCATCTAACTAAAATCTCTCTAACAGGAATCTGTGTCTGTCTGTCCTACGATTTTCTCGCCAGTCGTTCATCCGATCGACTTCACACTCTAGAAAGCTGCTTCCAAACAGGCACGTTTTGAACAGGAACTGCACTAGTTATATTTTAATAAGGTCACGTCCTGCACGGAGGCCGCATGGTAGCTGTTTATGCTACTTTCTGGAGTCCGCTTGGAGGACGCGTTCTACACATGTGCAGTAGATCGGCGTCTACAGGAAGACGGCGTTGTGACTGTGTGAACTGGCACGTACAAGTGTTTGACCTTTACTCATTTCATGTTTCTTCTTTTTATTTCTCCCTTTGACTGTTTGTCTTCTGGTTTTTGTTGCGTTATGTGACATTCATTGGATGACATTCTGCCTGAGTCAGTGGAGCCTTAAGAATCATTTATCACACACCACCAGTGTGGGTTTGGCCACAGAAATGACATCTATTTACACAGAAATAGCATCTATTAATGTTGTAGGTGAGAGTGTAAGAGTGAAGAAACCACAGTGAACAAGCAGGCTGACTGAAAGGATTTATGTGCAGTTTATTTATGTAGTTTCATACTTTAAATATATGTTCCACAAGCAGGATTATCAACAGGTGTCTTTCACTTTTTTGTGAGTTTGCTTGAATCAAGGTGGGAGTTTCCTCATAAGTAGCCAAAAGGTTATAAAGAGTTTTATTGTAGAATATCACAGATATTTAGATGCTCTGTTTATCTGTACTTATTCTTTTGTTAAACAAAGATTTATGTTCAATTAATGTTTGGATTAATTTGAACGATTTTCATGAAATCAAATCCAGTTTTTGATGTTATTTTGATGATAATGATGATTTTTACATTCTGTCATTAACTCTCTTTAGTTCTGTAGTTTTCATTGTTATTGGTAGGTCTGTGACTTCCTTGCTGGGTTCAAACTGCAGACACATGCAAAAGGGATTCACAAGATAATGTCGTGTGTAATTGTTTCAATTCTGACTCATTATCAGCCTCACAGTTTACTGTCGACTCTCCTCACACAGTGTCAGAGCTGTATTAAGTTACTGCTAATGCTAACCTACATTTCTCCTCCACTGTTTTGTTTCATACAGATTACTGTTGAGTTTTCACATACAGTATAAAATATACAGCCAGTTGTAGATGTAATTAGCTGTTAAACAATTTCATATTAACAAATTGCGTTTTAACACAGATGAAGCATGAGAAAAACAGGAAAATGAGGCTGATTTGACATAACGGCCAAACTGAGTAATTACAACATCATGTCATGCTATTGGGCCCAAAAACACTTTTTCCTGTAGACTTACACTGTGAATGAGACATAAAACAGTGGATGCATTATTTTGAGCATCACAACCCCAAGAAACGACTGGTTGCACCATCAGAATTTGATCCATACAGAAGGGCTGCACAACTGAATCGTTTTATCCCCATTCAAATTAGCGAGAGGGCTAAACAGGAAGTTAGCTGTCTTGGCTGGCAGAAGTCTCTAGTGAGCATGCTCCATGGGCGCACTGGGCCTATAGAGCGCATGCAGTATGTTTTCAGGAAGTGGCTTTTTTGGCTTCACGCACCACTGAGTGACTTTCATAGGAATGAACGAGGCCCCGCCTCCGACGCTGTATCCAGTTCTCTTCATGCATCCATGACTCGTTGGCCAAAATATCTCCTTTCCAGGAGCGGCCATCTTGCTTGTGTGACATCATTTGAAACCAGAGTCTGTGCGGTAGAGTCGGGCGACAGGATGACGGTCCGCGGGACACGACCCCTCGGCCGCCCCGCCACCTGATGTGTCATGAGCATGACATCATAACCCCTTTTTATATTGTAAAATAATTAAAAATTGGTTACGACATGGTAAAAGGCATTTCTGGCAATCGGCTTGGCTAAAAACAAGGCTGACCTCTGCTGAGTCTCAAATCGCTTCACTTCTGTACTTACACTTAACATTTTGAGTGCATAAGTGCGTTCACACTGAGAAGTATGGAAAAATGCACTCAAAATGGTCAAATAGTTGAAACTATGGACACTTCTCGCCCTCAATGGTCTCCATCTTGGCTACGTAGCGGAAGGGGAGGGACCATTTTTCAAACTGGAAATGGCGGCCGGGTATGTTGTAATTACGGTGAACATCACCACATTATACAAATGTAAGTTATACATGTGTTTTTTAGCACTAAGCACCACTATACTGTTGTCAGATATAAGCCATCAGTATGTTTTTTGGGTTAATTTAACAGTCTGTAATGATTTGGTAGCATGAACGATAACGTGAATGCTATGACTAGCTAATGCTAATTTGCGATCGTCATTTCCGGTAAGTGCACAACGGCTGTGTTTGATTTGAGACGACACTACTCTGTAGAAATTCATGCACTACACCAGTAATATATAGTGTACACAGTGTACTGACAGAAGTATGTGATTTGAGACACAGCTATGGTCTGCTGGTCACATTTTGGTCTTTGTTGTGGCTCAAAAAACTGACATCCACAGAAAAGTTTGGTCTCATCTTGAACCGGAGTATCTGCAGATTAATTCCATCCCTGATATGTTGTGATCCATTAAAGTTTGGCACCATACGAGATGAATAAATCTCTGTTTTAGTTAACTTTGCTGCTATCTTGACTGTACAGACCTGGCAGAGATCTGAGTGAACTCAGTTAAGTGTCAGTGTGTGTGTTATTTAGAGAATCTGTCCTTTTCCAAAGCAACACTGACCTCTAATGTTTACTATGAGAACAGATTCTTCTTTCACATCTCAGAAACACATCAGCGTCCTGCAGCTTTAAGGCTCCGCGTTGAGAAAACAACCTGAAACACAATCACAACATGGATCCAGTATAACCAGCGTTTTAATGGTAAAAATGTCTTTAAAAGAAAAAAAAATACATTATTACTGTCATATAAAAAAAACAACAACTTGTAACTGACAACAACATATCTGAGGAGGAAGTCCTGTAAACTTTCAGAATAACAGCTGTGAGGCACTTTGGTGTTACAGACGTTTGACTTCAAATAAAGAAATCACAGAAATAGTTTAAAATACTGGAAACATAAACAGCACCGTTTACATTCTGAAATGTAAAAAAACAAAAAACATAATAAAAATACAAGTTATGAAATACAAGACCAGATATTTAAATATTCACTCAGTAAATTTCATTATTTTGATTTATGTCAGTTTTTTCAAGTCTTTTTTATAATTTTGAGTTAATTAGTTTAAATATTTTTTATCATAATTTTGTCCTAAAAAGTTCTAATATAGTCAGTCTATGATATAGTTTTCCATTTCATTGCAACTTTTATTTTGATTTCTCATCTAATTATGTTGATTTAATAAGAAATGTTCACAATAACAGTTTTGAAATAACAGATATTCCACATTCACTTAACATCAACATGTAAAACAAACAAAATAATATCTAAAATCATGAGATTCTACTTAAAAAGTCAGCTTTGGTTTCACATTAATCATCATAATCATATAATCTCTTTTTGATTTACTAACTTAAAATATTGATTTTATCCTAAAAAGTTATTTAACTTAGTTAAGTCAAAATTTTGACTCAGTATCTCATAATATTTACTCAAAAACTCAGTTTTCACTTTTATATTAAACATATTATCTTTTATCATTTATCTTAACTTTAAATATTGATTTTTGTCATAATTTTGTCCTAAAACTTCTCATATAATTAGTCAAGTGTGATATAGTTTTCAGTTTTATTGTTAGTGTTTTGATTTACCATCAAATTATGTTGATTTAGTGAAAAATGTTCACAAAAACAGTTTTAACTGATTTTAACTGAAATGACCTTTTATCTGGAAACAACAGATATTCACCTTCCACTTATCCTCCAAATGTTAAGAACTACAGAAAAAACAAAATCCTGTTAAAAATTAAATTTTTAATTTTTTAAAATTTAAAAAGTAGTTTAGTAAATCTCATTATTTTAAATTATGAGACAGGAGGTTAAAGAGAAAACTTGAATGATTTCCTTTCTGACACGTTGACGATCAATCTATAAATAATAATTATTTTTTATTTTGAAATGTCAGATACTCCACACACTGTTAAAAAAACATAAAAGGAGCCATAAAAATAAAAAATACTGATTGAAATACTAATTAAAATTTCAGGCCATGAATAAATCTTACTTTTGATTTTTTTTTCTCACAATTGTAATTTACCATTATTTTTTAGCATTTTATGTTTTTTTCTTTTCCTGGTAGAGACGTGCTTCCACAGCAGACGACCACCAGTTTTCTATCTTTATTAAATGTTAAATTAAAAGGTTGAACTTGTGTCTGAGGTGCTGAAATCGTAACGGTGAGAGTTTAAAGCAGCAGCAGCTCAGTGAGGCTGCGTGAAGGCACTGTGGTGCTCTGAGCTAAACGCTAACATTAGCACAGTGATAATACTGACATACTGATGTTGTCTTGAGGCTGAAGTACCTTAAAGAGTAAAAAAACTTTTCTTTAATCACTATTTCTAAATATTCTCAAGTAATTCTGCCGTGGTGGCGGCAACACGCTGCTGTAAGTTTGATACTGTATGAATTAACTGTGTATTTCCAGTAATACTGCAGTACTGTGGTCGGACCAGGAGGGGCGCTGTGGTGCTGACTGAAGCAGGAGAACAACAGAAATTCAAACATCCATCCGTCGTTCAGAGTCATTCGTCCTCTCACGATCCTTTCTCTTTACCGTCACACCTGGAGGACAGATACAGGAAGAGGAGTAGAAGAAGAAAGAAGAAGAAGAGGAAGAGGAAGAAGAAGAAGAAGAAGAAAAGGAAGAAGAAGAAGAAGAAAAAGTTGTTAGACTGCCTGAACCCAACTGGCATCACACTGAATTCCCTCTGCTGGTAAACAACTACACTTCCCATGATGCCTATGGTGCCTTTAGGTGACGTTGTGTTCATGAGAAGAGTCGGTTCTGCTGTTCCCGACTTCAGAGGTGGAAATGTTTTTTTCATGTTTTTGTTATTTTGGTCTCATTTAATCAGCATGAAACACAAAATAATTCCTGGTTTATGACGCTTTAAGAGAGATTTTACATTAGTGTCTCTTCTGTGGTTGTGATGAGGTCAGAAGTTTATTTTTCACCTGAAACCCCACCCAGTAGCGATGTCACCGTGTACTCCAGTACACGGTGACATCACTACAGTAAAATGAGATGTTAAACCTCTGGAGGTAAAAAAAGTTTTTAAAAATACCAAAACAGCAATGTAAAAATACTCCTACAGTAAAAGTACATAAGTATTATGAGCTTGATGTAGTTCAAGTATTGCAGTAAAAGTACATAAGTATTATGAGCTTGATGTAGTTAAAGTATTGCAGTAAAAGTAGTGGTTTGGTCCCTCTGACTGATATATTATTATATATGACATCATTAGATTATTAATAGTGAAGCATCAGTGTTAGAGCAGCATGTTACTGTTGTAGCTGCTGGAGGTGGAGCTAGTTTACACTACTTTATATACAGTTAGCTAGTTTAGTCCAGTGGTTCCCAACCTAGGGGTCGGGCCCCTCCAAAGGGTCAGCAGATAAATCTGAGGGATGGTGAGATGATTAATGGGAGAGGAAAGAAGAAAAAACAAAGTTCTGATACACAAATCTGTTTTCAGTTTTTGGACTTTTTCTCTAATCTTTGATTTTTGCTGAAATATTGGATCATTTGAACATTTATTGAAATGAAAGCATGTGAGAAGTTTAGAGGGAAAAATCACTATTTGGTGGAGCTGTTAACAACTCATAGACATGTGAAATGTGACCCCGACTACACACTGCTTTTTGTAAGACGTCAAAAGACAAAAAGGTTGGAAACCACTGGTTTCATCTTTAACAATGTGTTGTATTTTAAAAGCTTGTTATATTATCCATTGTGTCAAATCTACATCTGAAAAGTAACTAAAGCTGTCAAATAAATGTAGTGGAGTAGACAGTACAATATTTCCCTCTGAAATGTAGAAAGTAGCATCACATGGAAATACTCAAGTAAAGTACAAGTACCTCAACATTATACTTAAGTACAGTACTTGAGTAAATGTACTTAGTTATTTTCCTCCACTGGAGAATAATGATCAACATTTTCTACACTGATCAATCGATGGATCATTAAAGAAAACAACAGCTGGTTTCAGTCTTACAGTCCTATGATGGAATAATATAAACTGTCAAACAGAGTCTCTCTTCAAGACCAGGACCAGCAGATGGAGGACCAGTTCAGAGTTCAGTTTATCATTGATCAGATTATTTAGGGGTATTAGTTTGGAGGAATACGAGTGTTTAACTTTTGGTCATCAGTTCCAAAATACGAACTGAACTAGAGCTGCAACAATCAGCTGATCGGAAGCTATTTTGATGATCAAATAATTAATTAATTGTTAATGAAAATAATCATTAGTTGCAGCTCTAAATGGAACCGTCATAAAAATTAATTTGTTCAATCTCCCACTAAGAGTTAAAGCAGCGTCTACGTTATCATGTGCAGTGTGTGATTCGACTGCAGTTTTAATTTATTACTAATAATAAAGCTAAACGAGTTTTACAGTTTTTTAAAATTGGTTTTATTTTTCTACTGTTGAAATTTGGCTTTTTTAAATGTATTTTTATGTATGAATGACTGTAAAGATGCTGAGACCAAGAAAAATATATTATTATGGCAAATATTTTACTTTTATATTGTTGTTTGGATGTTTTTAACAGCTTTTATTATGAAATATAGTTTTATGTTTTTATCTGTGGTTCACTTTGTGTCTTTATTTCAGCTTTGGTTGATTAGAGCGCTGCAGTGTCTAATGGATGAACACATTTAAACTTTGACTGGAATAAACAGCAAGATATAAACTTTCTGTATAAATCAGAATATTAGAGACACTCAAGAAAAAATAAATCTGAAATTTCAAGAAAAAAGTCAAAGTTTTTTGAGAAAAGAAGTCTGAATATTAAAATTTCAGGTCATGTGTATTCCTTATTTGACATGTAAGCAGCAGACAGACAGTTTCACCTGTTAACTGATTAAATATTAGGATATTATCTCACAAGTTTTTATTTCAAATTTCATCCTTAAAATCCCAGATTATTTTTTCCTCTCAGTGGCCTTAAAGGACGAGTTCACAGTTTTTCATGTGTGTCTTAAAACAACAGTCAGGAGCTCAAATGAACATTAAAGCTGTTTTTCTTGCTGTAATCATTCCTCCTGTTCATACTGACCATTAGAAGATCCCTTCATAATGACCTTACAATGGAAGTGATGGAGGACTAAATCCACAGTCCTCCTTCTGTGCAAAAAATGTATTTCAAAGTTTATCTGAAGCTAATATGAAGCTTCAGCGTCCAAATGAGTCAAATCAAGTAGATATCTTTCAACGTTACAGTCTTTTTAGTGCCAAAGTCCCTCTTTTTGTTACTATACTTCCACCTGCAGCTCAACAGGGAAACACTGTCCGAGGAAACACAAAGAGGGAATTTGATGCTAAAAAGACTGTAAATGTGTCAGATATCCACTTGATATGACTAACTCAGACTGATGAAGCTGAATAGAAGCTTCACACAGACTTTTAAATGACTGTGTGGACACACTGTGGATTTTATCCTCCATCACTAACATTGAAAACACATTTGAAGGATCTTTTAATATCCAGTATGAACAGGAGGAATGATTACAGCGAGGAAAACCTCTTTCACTACTACTATGGACACCTGACTGCTGCTTTAACACACATTTGAAAAGTTGTGAACTCCTCCTTTAATACTAACATTGAGGAATCTGATGATAATAAATAGTAAATATGAAGGGAAACATCCTGTTCTACTGTTTACTACATTAGAATTTTAAACTTTTACATATAAATTAAGACAAACTCCAGAGTGTTTTTGAATCCATATCCTTGTTTATATAAAACTTTACCAAAAGAAGTATGTACAAATTCAGAGGCATTGGTACAAATCAAGTGCAAACTAACAGATCAGTGATGAAACCCATCCAAACAGGTTTCATACTAAACCAAACATTAGTGTCAAGACAGGAAGAGGAAAGAACAAACATCCTGTCGGATCTCTGATGGTCCGATGAGACAAAACTAATCAGACGACGACAGCAGAGAATCTTACAGGATGTTTTTATAACAGGCAGCAGGTGGCGCTCCAGACTGAAATACACTGAAAACTGTTTGACAGTTTTACAGTTTGGTATAAATTTAAAAAAAAAAAAAAAGATTCAACTGTATTTCATTGATTGAAATTTAAAGATTCTGATTTTTTAAATTTAAATATGCTTTTGGAAAAACAAAAGATTTTACATAACTTTGTCAGTAAAATTTAAAAAAATAAGAAAAAATCAAGTAATAAAAAGGAAAAATTCAGATGAAATTCAACAGTCCCTTTTTGTGTCGTAATATTTGGTTTAAATTTTGACGTAACAGCAAAGAAAATAAGTACAAATTTTAATTGTACAAGTTAACAAACTTTATCTACGGAAGCTAAGAGTGGCCAAAATTACAAATTATTATTTATTTATTCTGCTATCTAGTTATGCTGAATTAATTATCTCATTATTAGGTAATTTTTTTTTTTCAAAGTAAGAGGATAAAAATGTGTTAGTTTATGGAGATAATGATAATTATCCTGAGATATTTTTTTTCCAACATCTCTAAACAACAAGATATTTTCTAAAACATCAGTAAACAGACGCTGTGCTTCGCTATGTTGGAATAACAATCATTTTTTCAAGATAATATCTGTCAAAAACAACTTTTATTTTCTTGTAAAAATGCAGATTTAAAAACAAGGAAACATAAAAGTTCTTTTTGCAAGAGTTAAATGTGATAAAGTGTGATCCTGATATAACAGGTTGGTTTTATTAAGTAAACAAATGATAGTTTTTAAAAGTGGTTGCTTTCTCATCATTAATTAATTATCCTGTTATTGATATATAGATATATTTTTTATAATATCAGAATCACAGACACATATACATATATAATAATCTTATTTGTTTCCTTGTAATAACGGTATCAAAATCTCTTTTTATCTCCTGTAAACAAAATTTGTTTATTCAAGATTTTTATCCCCTTAAAATGATCTGAGATGATGATCCGGAGATAACGAGACACTTCACTTCCTGTTGGTGACGTGAGATAATTAACTTGCATCTCGAGATGAAAGGATTAAATAAACTGCAATCATGGCTGCTTTTGACTTCCGTAATAAAAGTAAACTGCCGTCGTGACTTTTTGAAATGTGGAGCGACCTGCTGCGTTTCCTCTTCGCTCACCAGCAACTGAAAATAAAAAATAAATCAAACCTTCCACACCCACATTAAATAAAAACAAACAGATATATTAATATATATATTTTTGGAGTTCCCCAAAGACTTCTTTTTTTTTTCCTTTACAAAAACTGAAAATGACATAAACGTCAAAATAACATTTTGTTTTTTTTGTTCTCTTTTCACAGTTTGATTGATTTGAGATTTCAGAAAAAAAACATCTTTGATTGTGATGAGAATTAAACAGAAAAACAATTTAAAGTTTCTTCTTTGGGAGAAAAATGTTTGTTTGTTTTGTCTCTACGTCGACGTGCGGCAGCTGAGAAACGACAACGCTACGACGTTTCTCACTACAGGAAGTCGAGGAGGAATTATTATTATTTATGAATCATTTTCTTGTTAAATCAGAAAATATCGTCGGCTTTAACGAGATGAAGCTCAGGGAGGGAAATCAGCACCAGACAAATGCTGGTGAAACATGAAGGTCGGCTGGTAGATTTCAGACATTAAATAATATTTTACTGTTGAGAAGCTGGTGAATTTGAACATTTATCTGTCAGCGGCTGGTAGATGTTCACATTTTTAAAAAGTTAATTTCCCACCCTGAAGCTGGTTATGTTGACAAAGACTCACATGAACATTTAGAGTTTTTAATGGAGAATTACTGATTTACTTCCTTGATCTCAACATTATTGAAGTTTTCTTGAGATTAAAAACTCTTCTTGACACAGTTTTTGTTTTCCTGTGAAGGAAAAATGTTCAACTGTCCTCATGATCGCAATTTTCATCTCCAGAAAACAAAAGTTTGTAAAAATGTTTAGATCAGAGTTATTTTTTGTGATCATTAATAAAACTGGTGTTTTATAGTTGACTTCAGGGTCTGATTGATCTCTGCAGGGTCAAAAATGATCAATGTAAGAACAATATAAACCAAAATAATAAAGGACTTCATGGAACATGATGGTATTTTTCAACTTGGGTCTCACAACAGGAAGCAGTGACCGCCTGAAGTCTCCTAAATAAACTTTTTTATACATATAAATGTTATAGAAATCATTTCCATCGTTTGTTTTTTTCTTCTGATTGAAAGTTAAAACTCGGATCTACTTTGAGGGAAAGTTCTGGTTAAAAAACACAGTAATTTTTCTTTAAACCTGCATTAAATGATGTTGATGAAGATGAACACAACTCTGACTCATCATCATCTTTTAAGTTGATATGTTGAACTTGTCAGCAAACAGCTGCTTATTTCCACATCCAGCAGTTACAACATGATCATCACATTAATAATGTCAATAATTAATCGTGGGGTTCCTCAGGGTTCTATTCTTGATCCTTTACAGTTTCAGTCTGGTTGAAATGATTTTTTTTGTCCACTTGATTTCAGCAGAATAGTTTCTAAACACGACTTCTGTCATATCATCAGCTTATAGAGTCGTTGTGGCTAACATGTTAGCAAACAGTTGCTTATTTCCACATCCAGCAGTTACGGAGCAACATTATCATTCATGTGGAGTCGTGTTTCTGTCCAATATTCTCTCTCTTTTATCTCTGTTTTTACTCTCTACCAACTCCTGAGGGAAATATCTGGCTCTTTAGCTGCTAAATGCTCCACTATGTTCACCAGCTAGTCTACAGTTAACTGTGAACAGTTGCAACAATTAACTGATTGTTTGAAAGAAAATTAAATGGAAATTATTTTAATGATAAATTAATAATTTCAGTCATATTTGAAGCACAAAATGTGGAACATCTTCTGGTTTTCGCTGCTAAAATGTGAATAATTGCTACTTTTCTCTGTTTTCTATCAGTAAACTGAATATGTTTTGAGTTTTTGAATGTTGGTGGAACAAAACGAAACCTGTGGAGACGTAACACGGGGCCGTGTGAAAGTGTGATCAGCTTTGTTCACCATTTTCAGGACAAAACAACTAATGAAAGAACAAAGTTAAGCGTCCACACTGGATTTCAGCTCCTAAAAAAACATTATTTGACTGAAAATGACAGTTTTAAGGGACTGATCATGTATTTTATTGTGATTAAATATTGAGTCCTATCATGAATTGTATATATATGACATGCAGGATGGTGTCTGTATAAACCTCGCTGCCTTCTTCAGTCTAATTCAGTCTCTCAGAGATAAAATCCAGCGTGCGACAGTTTACTTTGTTCTTTTATTGAGTCTTTTGTCCTGCAGCTGGTCGTAAACTGAGTCTTTGAGTCTGAGACTGTTGGTGACCTGCAATTATCTGACAATTGAGAAAATAATCTGCAGATTAAATGACAATGAACATAATGGTTAGTTGCAGCTGAAATGAGGCGTCAATATCAGGCCATAAAGCCTTTATTGTTTAAGTTTATAATGTGCTTTAAACACATTTTAATAACTCAAACTACCACAGACTAATTGCTGGATGGTGACCTGAAGATTAGGACGTGGCGTTCGGTTCATCACTTCCTGCTGCCACGTAGAGACCTGAAAACATTTTCCTCCCAAAGAGAAACAGCAACGTAAACACCAAGAAGCAGCTTAATGGAAAAACACGCAAACGCGACTTCCTGTCCGTCCAACAACCCGCCACTAAACTCAACAGGAAAAAAATAAACATTCAGGACGCCTCCGCCGCAGGACGCCTTCTTCAACAAGACGCCTGCAGCAGGACACATTTGGTGAGAACCAACATTATAATATTATGATTCATTAAAAAAAAAAGGTGCTCCAATCAACGAGCACGTTCCCTCTCGGCTCCCGTCACGGCTGCGTCTTCGTGACGTGACGGGAGACGTTTTGTCCCCTCGAACCAGAACAAAGAAAAGTGTTGATGGTGCGTCTGCATGAAGCTGCAGAGCGTTACTGTACATCACTGACTGTACATCACTGACTGTACATCACTGACTGTACATCACTGACTGTACATCACTGACTGTACATCACTGACTGTACACCCACTCAATCATATGGCTTCTGTACAGATGAAGAAGAAAAAGGCACCAAACACAACAGACCGTCTGCAGATTCACATCTGGACGCCACCTTTGACCTCTGACACGTTTTCACTGCGCAGCTCGTCTGATCACAACGATAAGAAAACAAACAAACAAACAAACAAAACAACCTTCCTCTGATCAATCAGGAGGATTTCTGGTGAAATATTTCAGATTCAGGATGAAATCTAGTAGATAGTTTATAATCAGCAGCAAAGGAGTTTTAATTATTGATTCATCTAACCGTTGTTTTCTAGATTCATTGTTTTATTATTATTTATTAATTGTTGTTATAGAAGTTCTTAAACCAAACGTGACGACGGTCAACAGTCCAATAATATTCAGTTTACTGTCAGAAAACACAGAAAAGCTGCAACCAGCAAATATATTTAACATTTATACTTAAAATTACTACAATTATTATTTGATTATTATTTAATGATCAAATAATAATTATTGATTAATTTTCTGTCAATCACCTGATTCATCAATCTGTCAAAATCTGTCATCTTTACTTTAAAACTGTTTATTTAGTTTGAAGAAAATCGATTAACTGACAGAAAATTAATAACAAATCATTTTGATGATGAATTGTTTTGTCGTCTATTAAAACATTTATGTTTCACACAGATTTACTGTTTCAGGTCACAAATCAAATGTTTCAATTAAAAGTTTTTACACATTTAATTTATAAACTAATTTTAGGATTTTAAATGTTGGTTCAGAATATTCAGATTTCTGATCGTTGATGTTTTATTTGTTTTCTTCTTTCAGTTTGAGTTGTTTGGAGTTTTTTTTGTGTTTTTTCCAAACAAACAAACAAACAAACAAACAAACAAACAAAAAGTCAAATGACCTCGTTAAAATGACGAGTTGTTGTTTTAAAGTGATTTAACTTTTTTTTTGTGGGTAAAACATGTCTGACACAGATTAATGATTCAAAGCAGATTATTTTTATAGATTATAAAACATGTGAAGAAGAAACTTGAGGTGGTTTTGTGTTTCTACATCATAACGAGAATAAAAACTTCTACATTAAACAGACCTGAAACGATCGTTCAATATGTTGATCGACAGAAATATGATATGTTGATATAATCAGCTGATCAGTTATTAATGAAACAAAAACGTTTTGTCAGTTTTATATGAAAGTAAACTGAATATTTCAGGAGTTTTGGATCATTTCTGGATTCAACTTCAACATTTTCACTGTTTTATCAGATTTTTCTGTCACATTAAAGACACAAACATCAACAGATACAATCAATGATGAAATAAATCTTTGCAGCTCTAATAATAATAATAATAATAATAATAATAATAATAATAATAATAATAATATAATTGAACTTAATGTCAGAAACATTTCTGTTTGAGCTCATGAGAGGATTGGAGACGTCGAGGCTGCACAGTGAAAACAGTCGATCAAACCGCAGATCGACCTCCAGCAGACACATCAATAATCAATAATCAATATATTATCTATAGTCAGCGTAAGGCTTTTTCTCTTTTCATTCAGTTAGTAAAGTAAAGAGTTTTAAGGCAGAGAGGGCGAGACCACAAACAGGAAACAGACAGACAGAGACAGAGAGAGAGAGACAGCCGGTGGTCAGGATATCTGAGTCGCCGGAGCTCCTTCCTCCTCCTCCTCCTCCTCCTCCTCCTCCTCCTCCTCCTCCTCCTCCTCCTCCTCCTCCTCCTCCTCATCATCATCCTCCTCATCATCCTCCTGTTGTGCTTTGAGCTGTTAGTCTGTGATGTGGACGGCAGAGGGAGGAGACGCGACGCCTCCCTGAGCTCTGAGGCAGAGGGGGGAGGAGAGAGGAGATGTTAGTGTTTTGAGAAGAAAGAGCAGGGGAGGAGGAGGAGGAGGAAAGAGTCAACCTTCCTCTTCTCCTCCTCCTCCTCCTCCTCCTCCTGAGAGGAGCTAAATCAAGGGAAGCGGACAGTTAAGAGTTTCAGCAGGAAAGTGAGGAGTCAGTCTCTGCTCTCCTCTTCATCACAAACCCAACGTTAACTTTCAGGTTTGAGGAGGTCGTCCGACTCCTCTGTTTCTCCTTTTCGTCGCAGGAGGAGGAAACAGGAGGCGAGGAGGTTTTTTTTTAGTTCAGGAGGCTGTGATGGAGAGCAGAGCTGGAACAAAGAGAGTTTAAGAAGAAGAGTTGGAAGGTAAATAAAGCTGCTCCTCTTCTCCTCCTGTTTCTCCTCCTTCATTAAGTCTTCAGTTCTCCGAGTTTGAGCTCAGGAGGAGGTCAGGAGGAGGTCAGGAGGAGGTCAGGAGATTAGGAGGTTTATTAGGTCAGAGGTTCAGGAGGAGGTGCGGAGGAGGTCAACAGGAGGTCAGCGGGTGCAAGAGAGAGAGATCAGGAAATCAGGAGGATAAGAAGGAGGTGTGAGGAAGATCTGCAGGAGGAAATCAGGAGGTCAGAGGGAGAGGAGGAGGTCATGAAGATGTAAGGAGGTCAGGAGAAGATCTGGAGGTCAAAGGGAGGTCAGGAATCTGAGAGGAGGTCAGAATGTCCAGTAGAAGTCGAGAAATCAGGAGGCGGTGAGAAGGAGGTGTGGAAGAGATCTGGAGAGGATCGAGGAGGAAGTCAGGAGGTCAGGAGGAGGTGAGGAGAATCACAGGAGGAGGTGAGGAAGTCAGGAGGAAGGAGAAGGTCTGCAGGTTTGGAGGTGAGGTGGAGGAGAGCAGGAGGCAGGAAGGATGAGGATGAAGAGGAGGATGTTGCCTCAGGAGGTCAGGAGGAAGGAAAAGGTCGGCAGATTAGGAGGTGAGCAGGACGCAAGGAGGATGAGGAGGAGGATGAGGAGGAGAATAATGAGGATGAGGAGGAGAATAATGAGGATGAGGAGGAGAATAATGAGGATGAGGAGGAGAATGAGGAGGAGGAGGAGGATGCCTCAGGAGGTCAGGAGGAAGTCTGCAGGTTAGGAGGTTGAGGAGGAAAATGAGGATGAGGAGGATGAGGATGAGGAGGATGAGGATGAGGAGGATGAGGAGGATGATGTCTCAGGAGGGCGGAGACCTGTGCAGGTGAGAACAAGCAGCGGCAGATGAACCTCAGTGATTGTTTCGTTTTGACCTCTGACCCCTCTGACAGCAGACAGGAAGTGAGAGAGAGAGAGAGAGAGAGAGAGAGAGAGCGAGTCACTTCACCAGCACTGACTTTGGCAGAAACGCCTCCATCTCGGCGCCTCTGTCCGTGCCCGGCGCCGCCGCCGAGGAAGACGAGGAGGAGCTCGGGGACGAAGAGCCACTGGCCGCTTTGGGAAGGCTGTACATGTAGACGGCGCCGATGACGAGTCCCGCCCCCGCCGTGAACATCAGGTCCACGTGGAAACCGAACAGGTAGATGGACATCACCGTGGAGACGATGATGGAGAAGGAGGTGGCGAAGCCCTTCAGGATGTTGTCGGCGTATTTCACCACCACGGCGACCAGCAGCCCGCCGAACGCCTGGTTGAAGATGACACACCACACCATGCCGGTGTAGCCGAACAGGAAGCCGCGCTCGGCGATGGCGGCGCCGTCGTTCCACCACATTCCCAGCAGGCCGAGCACCGTGCCGAAGACGCCCAGCTGCACGTTCCGCAACCAGACGGAGGCCGAGCTCCCCTTCAGGATCTTCTCAAAGTAAACGCCGGCGAATCCCGACGACATGCAGCTGATCACCACGGCAACCAGGCCCACCGTGTAGTTCTGATTGGAGCTGTCCGACACCGACGCCTCCTTGTTCCCCTCCTGCTGCACCTGAGAGGAAAATCAATCAACCAATCAACCAATCAACCAATCAATCAATCAAACAATCAATCAATCAAGACAAGAAAAAGCTGAAAATGTTCACATTTGAAACACTTCAGATGGATTTTTAATTAGAAATGACTTAAACAATCATTCAATTATCAAAAAAGGAGACAGACAGGTGAGATGAAGGAGACAGACAGGTGAGCTGGAGGAGACAGACAGGTGAGATGGAGCAGACAGACAGGTGAGATGAAGGAGACAGACAGGTGAGATGGAGCAGACAGACAGGTGAGATGGAGGAGACAGACAGGTGAGATGAAGGAGACAGACAGGTGAGATGGAGCAGACAGACAGGTGAGATGAGGGAGACAGACAGGTGAGATGGAGCAGACAGACAGGTGAGATGAAGGAGACAGACAGGTGAGATGAAGGAGACAGACAGGTGAGATGGAGCAGACAGACAGGTGAGATGAAGGAGACAGACAGGTGAGATGGAGCAGACAGACAGGTGAGATGAAGGAGACAGACAGGTGAGATGGAGGAGACAGACAGGTGAGATGAGGGAGACAGACAGGTGAGATGGAGCAGACAGACAGGTGAGATGAAGGAGACAGACAGGTGAGATGAAGGAGACAGACAGGTGAGATGGAGCAGACAGACAGGTGAGATGGAGGAGACAGACAGGTGAGATGGAGGAGACAGACAGGTGAGATGAGGGAGACAGACAGGTGAGATGGAGGAGACAGACAGGTGAGATGAGGGAGACAGACAGGTGAGATGAGGGAGACAGACAGGTGAGATGGAGGCGGGGCTTACCTGAACGATGGCCACGCCTCCGAACAGCAGCAGCAGTGAAACCCACTGAACTCTGGACAGAGACTTTCTCAACATCAACACGCTGAACAGAGCCGTGGTGAGAATCTTCAGCTGGTACGTCACCTGAGGAAGAGGAGGGACACTCAGAGTCTGATGATGATGATACTGTACAGATCAAACTAACAATGTATTGATCCGCTAACAGGTATTGTGATATATGTTCCTCCTCTGCTGTTGTCCATAAACACATGTAATAAACATGTAGAATAAACTAAAACTAATCAATAGATATGATGATGAAGATGAAGCCGGTTTCTCCTGATCCTCAGTCTGACCTGGAAGGTGGCGGCCGGCAGGTTGGAGATGGCGATGTACTGCAGGTTGTTCTGCAGCGTGTAGATGAGAGAAGGAACGGCCAGTTTCAGAGTGTCTTTGTACTGAAACACGATGGAGTCGACCAGGAAGGACATCGTCTCCTTCACGCTGACTGCACACACACACACAGAGGAAGAAGAAGAAGAAGAAGAAGAAGAAGAAGAAGAAGAAGAAGAAGAAGAAGAAAAAGAAGAAGAAGAAGAAGAAGAAGAAGAAGAAGAAGAAGAAGAAGAAGAAGAAGAAGAAGAGTGAGTAATGATCTCAGACGTTTAGCTGCTGATCTGATAAATGTATATTTTAATAACAAGTCTGTCTGAAATAAATCCTGACTAACATCCGATCTAAGACTGCAGCTAACAATAATTATATTATCAATTACTATCATCTCGATTCATCGTTTTGTCCATAAAATGTCTCAAAATTGTGAAGTTTGTTCATGGTGACGTCTTCAAACGTCTTGTTTTGTCTGATCAACAGTCAGTCAGTCATGTACGACACAGAAAAACATAAAATTGTCACATTTAAGAGGCTGCAACTGGCGAATATTTGTCATTTTTGCTTAAAGGATCAGTGTTTAGGTTTAGTCACCGCTCCTCTCTAGAGCCAGTGTTTGGTTTGTCCGTTCTGGGCTACTGTAGAAACATGGCGGCTCTCTGTAGATATAAAGGCTCATTCTAACGAAAACACAACAATTCTTATTTCCAAGGTGATTATACACTAATTAAAACATACTTATGAATATTATATTCCATTTCCTCTGAGTGCATTCTGCTAGATGCCACTAAATAAATTCTACACACTGCACCTTTAATAAAAGAGAAACAATTATTCAGTTGCAGATTAATTATCTGTGGATGCAGCTCTGACTGTGTTCACCGCAGCGCTCTGAGCTCAGACTGTGACATCGCAGCACCATCAGAGTGTTTCTGTTGTTCTGACGACTCCAGCAGAGCGACGCGTCTTCTCTCCGGAGGATTGTGTCACTTTCAGGAGTCACGTTCAATCAGCGGCTACACGTCTTGATGCTGAAGAACCTTAAAGCGTCCCAGACGGCTGCTCGCTGCTCTAACTGACTCTCATTCAAAAAGCCTCGACTTCTCTCTACAAACACTGAGTCAGTCTTTGTTTTCAACCAGACTTTATGGTCTCAACCTGTAATATAATGTAATATCTGTAATATTGCTCCATTAATAAGATTTGAAGACTTATAGCAGCTTTAATGTCTGCCGTGTGGGCGTTGATTGACACACTGAGTCGCACTACTGTCACAATATTTCACTTAGTTTAATGTTACTCGACTTCGATGCCTGATAAAAAGATGGCGCCGACCATAAGCTGCAACGACTGGGCTTCAAACTGGCTCCAGTGAAACCAGCGGGTGATGTCAACAGGCTGTGCTCACATTCTCCTCTTCAACTTCCACTCAGATCAGATCAGATCAATCAATTACACTCATCAATAAATAGTTTTACACCTGGAACTTCAGGATTTGATCGAGTAGCTCCTGAAAAAATAATTTTAATAAACTTAATAAGCTACAGCTGTTATTTCAATGAGTCAGATACATATTCAATCAATATTTAGGTAAATATACATATCAGATCAGACTGGATATGATTAGATAATCAATATTAATATTTAATGATCTCCTGGATAATTTAATCATCACACAGGTTCATGTTCTGACACCAGTTTGAATTATTTTAACTTTGTTTCTGACAAATCAAAATAAACAACAAATACCACTACAATACCCATGATCCTCAGCTGCTGTTGCTATGGAGAAGAAGCCAGTCGGACATCACCATGGTTACCGAACTGATCCCAAACTGATTTAAACTGCTGAGTGTTTTATCAGGTTGAATCTTTAGCTTCAGCTCGATGTTTGCGGATAACGCAGCAGAATGTGAAGCTCTGTGATTGGATGTTTGTTACCGAGGTGCATGTTGGGAGTCGTAGTTAACTTCTCTTCTTCAGTATTTATGTCCGCAGGCTTCTAACACACCGCCATTCACCTCACAGCGTCCACGACGACATGAACCTGACTGTCTTGTGCAGGAACCTGAAAGAGCTTCTCTCACTTAACGGCTGTGTTTTAATTAATTACTTATTTTAAATCAACTGCATCGTTCAAGTTTTAACCGTCCGTCCCGTGACTCACATTTCTTCTGCAGCAGGATGATGAGCAGGCACGTCAGGACCTTCAGGATCTCTGCCATGACGACGGCCGACGTGGTGAAGAAGCGGTCGCCCGGCAACGTGCGGACGTATCGGATGCTGAGGATGAGCGACGCATTCTGGACCACGAGCACGGCCAGACTGATGTACTTCAACCTCCTGTTCACTGGAAGACAGAAAACACACACATCAAACCTACAGATGTTTCCTTTGCTCTGGAATTTACTTTAAAGATGTTTTATGTCACATCTGGTTTGTTTCAGCTTCTTAAATGTCCATAAACCAAAAATATTCAGATTACTGTCATAAAGGACTAAAGAAACCAGAAAATATTCACATTTAAGAAACTGAGAATTTGGGCTTTTTTTCTTGAAAAATGAATCAAAATGATTAATTGATAATCAAAATAGTTGCAGATTAGTTTAATAGTCGGCAACTAATTGATTCATCGACTAATCGTTGCAGCTCTAACTGACTTAAACGATTCGTCGGTTATAAAAATTGTTGCCATTTCATTTCCTGTTGCTGTAGATTGAATATCATGAGACAAATGTGACGATCAGGAAGCTCTTGTAAAATATTTGTCAAAGTCAGAAGGCTGCAGCTCTTATTTCAGTGTGTTAGATGCTTATTAAATGTCATCTCTAACTCTGCTGCTGTGTAAATAAAAGCGTCATATCAACAAACATTAAAGGGACTCTGAGCAGGATCGAGGCCAGAAAAACTTGATCGGGACATCCTGAGTACATCCTCCTCTGTTTCACACCGTTAGTGTAAAAACAAAACAACACACTAAACTGTTTTATACCAACAGGAAATCGATGAAAGATGATCCAATGTTTGATTAAGAGATCCTTCAAATGTGTTTTCAATGTTAGTGATGGAGGATAAAATCCACAGTGTGTCCACACAGTCATTTAAAAGTCTCTGTGAAGCTTCTATTCAGCTTCATCAGTCTGAGTTAGTCATATCAAGTGGATATCTGACACATTTACAGTCTCTTTAGCATCAAATTCCCTCTTTGTGTTTCCTCGGACAGTGTTTCCCTGTTGAGCTGCAGGTGGAAGTATAGTAACAAAAAGAGGGACTTTGGCACTAAAAAGACTGTAACGTTGAAAGATATCTACTTGATTTGACTCATTTGGACGCTGAAGCTTCATATTAGCTTCAGATAAACTTTTAAATACATTTTTTGCACAGAAGGAGGACTGTGGATTTTATCCTCCATCACTTCCATTGTAAGGTCATTATGAAGGGATCTTCTAATGGTCAGTATGAACAGGAGGAATGATTACAGCAAGAAAAACAGGTTTCATTTGTCTCCATTTTCCCTACAGTTAGAAAATCACAAACCTGTAAATAAAAAGTTTCCACTGTGTGATTTAGTTTGTAGAGAACAAAGTGTCCTCAGCAGCACTCGAACACCTTCAGACTGTGATTTTAGGTTTTTTCTGAGCAGCTGAGTGTAAAACAGACTCAGAGCCTCTGAACAACAAAACACCATTAATGTGGACAAACCTGAAGACACATTTACACCACAAGGGCTGAGAGTGTGTTACCTGCAGACATACAGGTGTGACCATCTCAGGAACAGTGTGTGTTTCTCTCTCTCTCTCTCTATATATATGTGTGTGTGTGTGTGTGTGTGTTCCTGAACATAAACCCTACCTGAGTCAAACATCCACGTCACCAGCAGCCAAACCTCTAACAGTCCCCCACTCATTACTACCTAATACACCTGATTTCTACATCTTTAAATCGGCTTTTTATTAACGTCTTAACATCATCTGTGGATGTTCACTTTACACAACCTGAAGTAGAAATATTGAGCGACACTTACAGCTCAGTCAGCGACAAAACAACTAATTTTAGCTCAGTTAACTGTGGAGTTGAATGCTGTAAATTAGCCTAGCATGACACATTAGCCTCCAGCTCAGCTAGCATGCTAACAGTTACTTTTTTCTTGGTTTCTGTTATAATTATGATTTATTTTTTACTGATGAAACACCTGAAATTCTGTCTAACTCTGTCGATAATAGTTAGTTAGCATCCTAGCTAACTTTTCTGATTAACTTCTGTAAGTACTGACCGCCAGGAAGTCGGTTAAGTTTGGTTAATTTAACGACTAGTTAGCTCGCCTTCACCTGCCTGGAGGTTGAGACAAAAATAACTTTATTGACAGAAACATACTTATATTATTTCAACATCTCAACCAGCTTTAGAGCCGTGCGGGCCGTGTTAACCCAGCTTCCTCCCCGGCTCCACGTACCGTCACTCTGACCCCGAGTCGTCGTCTTCTCCTCCGCCGCCTGGCTGTGCTTCCCAACGGCCATGCTGCGCTGCCTCTGCCCGCCGTTCGGACCGAGCTATCGCCCCGCTGCCTGCTCGGCTAACGCTCCGCTAGCCTCTCAGCTAGCCCCGGCTCTCCTTGTAGATCCAACCGGAGCAGCGACCCCCCAGTTTGTTATTCCGGTTGAAGTGGGGAGAAGCAGCGGGTCTGTCAGGCAGTATTTACACCGGAGCTGAGTGAAGTGGAGCCTGCGGACCAAGCACCGGGACCATCAGGGTGAAACAGTCCGCGGAGGGGCTGCTGTTTTCGGGTACTGAAGGAGCCTCTGACGGCTGCACAAATAATAAACACCTCCGCTGACAGGATGTACCACTCTGTTGAAAAAAACCGCCCAGAGGAAAAGCTCATAGATTCCACGTCACCATGGAGAGCAAAACCGGAAAAAGCCGACATGTTTAATTTACTAATTTTATTTGGTAAAATTCTACATCCACCAATGGAAAAAATGGATATCAATAAGTAACACAAGTACAACATTTTATTGTATTGTGATCAAACTTTTTTTTATCCGTTATTGTTTTAATTTTGATATCAAACTTCTATACTTATTGTTCATTTTCATTTTAGTTTTTCGCCTAATTTTGTTTTTGTTCTTGTTTTTTAAAGCCAGTAGTAGAAGAAGTATTCAGATCCTTTACTGCAGTAAAAGTACCAGTATAACAGTGTAAAAATACTCTATTACAAGTAAAAGTTCTGCATGAAAATCCTACTACAGTAAAAGTACATAAGTATAATGAGCTTGATGTAGTTAAAGTATTGCAGTAAAAGTACATAAGTATTATGAGCTTGATGTAGTTAAAGTATTGCAGTAAAAGAAGTGGTTTGGTCCCTCTGACTGATATATTATTATATATGACATCATTAGATTATTAATAGTGAAGCATCAGTGTTAGAGCAGCATGTTACTGTTGTAGCTGCTGGAGGTGGAGCTAGTTTACACTACTTTATATACAGTTAGCTAGTTTAGTCCACTGGTTCCCAACCTAGGGGTCGGGCCCCTCCAAAGGGTCAGCAGATAAATCTGAGGGGTGGTGAGATGATTAATGGGAGAGGAAAGAAGAAAAAACAAAGTTCTGATACACAAATCTGTTTTCAGTTTTTGGACTTTTTCTCTAATCTTTGATTTTTGCTGAGTAGAAAGTACATATATTTCTTTATACTTTTCCTTTAAAGTTATAATCCGTAACAAACCTCTTTCTTTCTGACACTGTTTATGGACTACATGAGAGGAACAAACTGCGGGATAATGTGTCTGTGTTGAGGAGCTCTGAATAAAGGTGAGAGTGAGACTTCTGTCTTTCTCCTGATCTCTGATGCTGGTGACAGAACAACAATCACTTCCTTGTTCTCCTTCAGGTTGAACTTGGATGAATCCTATTGGCTGCTGGCAAACAGTTCACCTGTCAGATGAGTTTAATGTGCAGCGCCACCTGCTGGTTAACTGAGTGTAAAACAACCAGGAAGTTTTACACTTTACACAGTGTCATTTAAAAGAAGATGTGAAGCTCATATGAGGCTTCATCAGTCTGAGTTAGTCATATTTTTTAGCATCAAATTCTTAAAAGACGTAGATTTAAGCCTGTTTGGCTTCATGTATGAAATGAACAGTCAGAAATTCAAGTTAAAGATGCTTAAAACTAGATTATTTGTCTTTAAACTTCATCCTACTAACATATTTAACATACAAGTACAACAGACTGAGGTCCTCAAGAATAATAAACTACTGTAAGAAACAACCATCATAGCAAAATGTTAACGTAGTTATGTAATTAATGTCATCTGAAAAAATTTATAGGGAATTTACAGTTAATTTGCAGATTGTGTAAAATATAAATTTCTCTTTAATACAAATTGCAGCTTTTATCCAATCAAAATGATTGACAGAGTGCTCCTCCGACCCCTCCAGTCACATTTCACTGTATTTGTCCAGATTATTGACACTTCAGGTGTTTTGTGTGATGACTACGATGAAAGTATGTCTCTTTTTTTTTTCAAACTGTCATTGTTGGAAACATATATGTGTCTTTGTGACAAACTTCAATAAAATACATGTATTTTCCTGTTCTGGCAACTGAAACATAGAATCACAGGACTGTTATTGGTCACAGAACAAACAGAAACGTGTCTGTTTGTCCTTTTAGTGGTTTGTTGTCGTTAATATTTCACCGTCTCATTGTTTTCTTGTTTAAATCCAATCTGTGAGCTTTATGCTTTATGTCGTGTAAATAAATTTGATGTGAAATAAAATTTTAAAAAACTATTCTCGTTTTGTGCTACTTGATACTTCTTCACTTCATTTTGGAGACAAATTTTGTGTTTTTTACTCCTCAACATTTATCTGCCAGCTGTAGTTACTCTGTAGATTAAATGAATGATTATTGAACATGTTATATGACCATCTCTCTCTTGTTTCCTGTCTGCCTCTTCATGATCCCCAAAAAACCTTCTAAAAACATTATGAAAACAACGTATAAACCAGTAAATGATGCTGCATTAATCTACCAGCAGTATATAAAATACAATTACCCACCTTTAGCAGCTGCATATTAAAGTAATACTACTTTAATACTAGAGTGTAAAATAATATAAAACTTATACTTTTAATCCATTAACATAATATATGTTTCTGAAATAGTACTTTTACTTTTGATACTTTAGGGACATTTTGCAACAAACATTTCTGTACTTTTCCTCGAAGTTCCTCCACTCAGAAACATGTTATTGTTCTTCTTCTTCCTTCAGCTGAATGTTGTTGTTGTTCTTCTTCTTCTGTTTGTTTTCACATTCATCAAAGCGGAAAGTTTCTCTGAGCTCATTGAAAATCTGACTTTTTAGGGGGCGGGGTCTACCAGCAGGATTTGTGACGTCACAACTAGTTTGGAGCCAATCGTGTTCCAGTATTCAACTTTCACAAGTGTGATGTGGGAAGTTGAAGCTTCCAGAGCAAAAACACTGAGACTTTACAGTGAAGGAGGAAACATCTGGTGTTCAGCAGGAGAACTTTTCAAATGAAATATATTTACATATTCATGGATTCTGGATTTTTAATGAGGGAGAAGGAGCAGATGCCTGGATAATTATACTTGTTTTATGGAAAATATGTCTTAATACATGTCTAGAGGGGATCTTTAATATCTGTGTATTTCTGCACTGTGGTAATGATCTGACACATCAAAGAGAGAAAAATAAAAAGATTAAGACAAAAGGACAAAATGTGTAAAAGTGACCAAAAGAGTTTTATTCAAACGTTGGATCTGTGGTCTTTGATCCGTAGATTCTTATTTAATGTAAATAAACAGAAACAAGTGACCAACGAGCCACTTTGACCATAAAAACCATTGAACAAATACACAAGTATTTACAGTGACGTCACATCCGAACATCAACAGCAGATCGAATTCTGACACGCTGACGCCAAACAGCAACCTGACAAAAAAGATTCTGACGTTAACAAACGAACGAACTTTGACCTCAGAGCTGAAAAACTGAACTGAGATCCTGAAGGTCACATCTGTCCCGCTTCCATTGGACGGTTAGACTTCATCTCACAGGTTCCTTCAACTTCCTGACGAACAGCTGGAGCACAGCTGGTGTAGAAACGCTTCAATTATTTACAGTTAGATGGAGAATCGAAGGGCAAATGTTGTTTAGTTTATGTTTGATAAATGATAAGAGAAAGTAGAAAAAGCCTGAATGCAGAATATTGCAGGTAGGGCTGCAACTATTGATTATCTTCTCAATTAAACTGCTTTAGAGCTGCAACAATAACCAATAATCTTTTCCGTTCTTTTTAAGTAATAATGGCAAATGTGATGATGTAACACTTTTTTTTTTTTACATTTTTGCTTTAAAAAAATGACTAAAACAATTAATCGGTTATCAAAATAGTTGCTGATTAATTTTCTGTTGATCAATTATTTGTTAATCTGACTGTAAGCTTCCTAAAAATGTAATAAAGCAAAGTTTCATCCTACAAGAAGCAGGCTGGATGTTCTGTTCAGTCTGGAACAGTTTGTCTGGTTTTTTAGATAAACAATAAATAATCTTTGGACAGCTGCTGTTATTTTGTATCTTGTCATCATCTAATTATCTTTTTTTTGTCCTCATGTTGTTTGATAAAGACTTTGAAACTTTGCATCGTTACATTTTTGGGAGTTTTCAGTCTGAACGCAGCAGAGTTTGATGTTCATGTTGTTCCTGCTTTGCTTTAAAAAGAGTCAGAATGTGATTAAATATTCATCACTGAACCCAAATAAAATATATGAACAGATGAATAGATACCAGCTACTTTCTGGGGAAAGTTCCAGGAAGGTCAAAGGTCAGTGAAGGACTCGTAACATAAAGCGTAACAGCAGAGAAGCAGAACCAATGAAAAGAAGGAAAAAAAAGAACAAAAACCTGCCGTATACAATCTGCATCTTCAAAAACCAAATAAATACTCGACTTAATAAATAACCAAACAGGAAGCCCATCTGCCCAAATCAAACATGGCTTCCAAACCCTTCGCTTTCATCACAACGGATAAATAAAAACAGCAGAACAGCTGACTGCAGCGTGACAAGAAAGAAAACAAACAAACAAACAAACAAAAAAGAATAAATATTTTTGGTTAGAAGATCGTATCGCTGCAACGTTAAATTATTTTCTTTTCCTTCAAATCAGATTTTTCTTTCAGTAAATGAAACTGAGTCACAATCATATTTATCACCACGCGCTGATGCAGCTGATGGTGCGTTTAAGGACGCTCCGAGATTTAAGAGTCAGCCGCTCAACAAAAACAGATTAATGCAGGAAATCCAGCTTCAGATGTTTTATCTGCTGGAGACAATTTTTCTGTTTCTGTTCAGCGACTGACCTCGAAAACAAAAATGTAAAAAAAAAAAAAATTAATAAGTTAAATGTTCACTGTGATGTGTTTTCTGTCTGCGAGAAGTTTAAAGTCTCTTCAGTGGAGCTGGTTTGTAGTTAATGAGCTAAAACGTGACAAAACACCACTGACTGCTACTTTAACATCCAGTGTAAGTCAACAAAACGACAACATCCATCCGCATGTGTCCTCAAAGATCCTCCACAGTTCTGTCTCAATGACGGTCCAGAGCCCTGCGTACGGAGGGTTGTGTTTATTAGGAAGGTCTGTCCAGAGCCCTGCGTACGGAGGGTTGTGTTTATTAGGAAGGTCTGTCCAGAGCCCTGCGTACGGAGGGTTGTGTTGGCTAGAGGGACTGGCTGGGCAGAGAGCTGTGGTCCTCCTGCAGGTCTCCTCCCTCCTCCTCCACCTCCCCTCTCTCCATCCAGGGGTGAGACAGGATCTCCTCCAGAGTCGGACGCTCCTCAGGACGGTAAGACAGACACCAGCGAATCAGAGACTGGCATTCTGGAGGGAAAACAGAGGGAGCGGAGACGTCAGGTTGTGGTTCAGGTTTTTTTTAAGTTACTTAAATTGATGTTTGGAAATATAAATTGAAGCTATGTGACGTTAAAAAACGGTGTTCACCTTTAGAGACTCGTCTGGTGAAAATGGGCGTGGCCCCGATGATTTCCTGGTCGCGCTCGAATGGGATGTCGCCGCACACCATGTCAAAGAGCAAGACGCCCAGAGACCAGACGGTGAGAGAGACGGCCTTATACGACTGAGACTGGATCCACTCCGGAGGACTGTAGACCCGAGTACCTGAGGACAGAAGAGACAGAGAGTCAGCAGTCTGTCAGAACATACAACACACGTGTACTATATGTAATACTTAAAAATGTGATGTAACTTCTCTCTCTGTACCTTCGAACTCGCTGTACGGCGACTCTTTGAGAGGAGCTCCCGATCCGAAGTCGATGATCTTGACCTCGAGCGTCCTTGTGTCGACCACGATGTTCTCGTCTTTGATGTCTCTGTGCACGACACCGTGAGCGTGCACGAACAGCAGCGCCTCCACAATCTGACGGAAAAACCTGCAGAGGCAGAACAGACGCAGAGACGTCAAACTCCACAGAACGGAAGAGAGAACAAAGCTCGGAGCGAACGCAGCAGCAGGAACGGAGTCCAACCTGAGCGCGAGCTGTTCGGGAAGCGCTCCTCTCTCGGTGATGAAGTCGAACAGATCCTGGCACTGTGGCGGGCGCTCCAGCACCAGCAGGAAGCCCCGCCCCTCCACCTCGAACCAGTCCAGCATGCGGACGACCCCGCTGTGACTCCCGACCTCAGACAGCCGCTGCAGCAGGGCGATCTCCATGGGAACGGGACTGACCTCGCCGGGCTGAGGAGGGAATCAGAGAAGAAGAATGAACACCATCGTCCAACCATCAATCATTTGCTATTAACTGATTAATCAATTACTCTATAAAATAGAAGAATTATTATTGACACCTTCAAATGTCTTGTTTCATCTGACCAACAATCCAAAAAACAAAGACTGAATGTTTGTCATTTCTGCTTGAAAAAAGACTGAAGTGATGATTTATTAATGAAGGTTAATTTTCTGTCCATTGACTAATTGCTTCAGCTCATATTAAGATTCATTTCTGATGTCTAAAAAACTAAAAAGTACACGAACTGACTGTAAATAATAAAGTTAAGTTCACTGTGACGTCTGGTGTTTACAGGTAAGAAGAAATTGTGGTTATGAGTCATGTTGGTATTTTTTGTTTTGGAAGAATCTCCAGATTTACATGTTGTGTTTTTTTTTAAAACTCAAACAGAAACTCCACTGTGGTTCCTGTTGGGAGTTTTTGGTCCCTGAATCATCGTCTGCAGGTGAGTTCAGGTGTTTCTGTGGTGGTCGGGGGGGATCCCAGTTTTACCACAGTGATGAATAAGAGATCATTTTTGCCACTGAGGGGGGAAATCCTGACAAGCATCATTTACTGAGCCGTGACATCACAGGTTTCTGTGGGAACCGGAGGGCAGTCCCCGCCCACAGCTGTAGTCCACCTGTCAGTCCAGCAGAGGGCGGCGCTCAACCCACACACCAGTCACAGGAAGACAAACATCAACTTGGACTGAATTTTTGTAATGAGTTCATCATTTTTTAGTCATATTTTAAGATAAAACTCCAAATATTGTCAGTGTCAGCTTCTCCTGTGACTCAGAGTTTCTATTTTTTTCCTGTTTTATATCATAATAAACTAAATATCTTTGAGTTTTAGACTGTTTTAGACAAAACAAAACATTTGAAGATGTCACTTGGGACTCTGGGAACACGTGAAGGAAATTCCCCACATTTGTCTGACATTTTATAGACTGAGGTGATTAATAAATAATGAAAATAATTGTTCTGTCACTCACCAGTCTGGCCCACTGCTGGACTCTGTCACTGGAAATCTGCTTAATGGCAACCTGGATGGACAAAAAAAAGGGTGAATTTGCTGTCACAGTATATGTGTCAGTCAAAGCAGAACTAAGGGTGAGAATAAAGCTGAAACTTGTGTGTTTGCGGTCTGACCTGCAGTCCATCAGAGAGCCGCTGGCCTGAAAACACTGAGCCGAAGCCGCCGCTGCCGAGCAGAGAACCACAGTGATACTGACTGCAGAACGGTTCCTTCACTGAAAGAGACAACACACAATAAATCAATTTGTGACATTTAACTGTAGAAACCAACAGATCTCGCTGCCCTCAAACACACCATGATGATGTCCTAACCTCTGTTTGACTTTATTCCCTTTTCTGCTGTTAATCTATTGTCTCATGTCCTCTATCTGTGCTTCTGTGCTTAAAAATAAAAAAGCTATGACATCTGCAGCCATCTCTAAGACCATGAAATGGTGTTAAAAGCACTGTAAAAAGCTAGTAAGTGGATCTTGAGTTAAGAATATAATCCACCGCTCAACTTGCAGGGTGAGGCAGGAGAAACAGAAGACTGAAAAGGAGAAGGAAACGTTGAAGAAAGAAAAGTGTTGTATAATAATTGTTGAGCAACTTTCATATTTCATGTCACATTTCCACAGGTCACTGGGTTGGGTTTAAAACTAAGCAGAGTCCTCAATAAGAAATTTAAATTAATTGTTAACAATTTTAATTATCGATTAATCGTCTAAATTCCAGTGTCAAGCAAACATTCCCCAAATTCCCTGCTTCTGCTGTCCAGTGTATTTTCTGCTTTTCACTGTTTTCTATCACTATATAAACTTTTTAATGCACAAATTGAAGGAACTGATTACATTTGTTGTGATCGTACCTTATGATTACATGCGACAATTAAACCTGATTGATCGATTGATAAAGAAACTTGTATCTGCTCGGTCTGTTTGTTTTTGTTGTGGTCAGTTAGCAAACAGCTAAGCTAACGTTAACCGTTGCCGTCTTATCAAACTAACGACATTAGATATAAAACGGAGGTCAAACTACCATAAAAAACGCTTCAGCTAAAAAAGGCAACATTGACCTAAATTGAAGGCTTTAATTTGCAACAAAAAACCTTTTTTATTAGGTTGACAACGATAATTTAAGTTTACATCGTGGTTAGTATCGGCTTAAAGTGTTTGAAAAGTCTCCTTTAAAAAAGGACGTTAACCGTCGTTAAAACTAAATTCCAGTAACCATAGAAACGGTTCTTTAGTATAAAGCTGCCGAACAAAGACGTTTTTTTTATTTATTCAGTGTAGTCTGGTTGTAGTCGAGCTAAAAGACGGTTTGCAAAACAAAAACATCCGCGGAGTTTCACTGAGAAACAGTTAATGGACCTTTTCATCAGCCTGGAGGGTGAAACTGAGACTTAACATGAAAACACAACAGTTATTCATGAGCTCTTCTGTTGTTCTTACCGTTTTTTCCTCTGACTTCCTCCTCCAGATGAAACTCCACAGTCCTCTTGTCCAACATGTTTTTCTTGAAGCGGTCAGTTTAGTTGCAGCTGATAAAATCCATCCTGTTTGGTTAAGAATTCCTCTGTGTCGGTTTTAAACTTTTTTTCTCCGTCTTAAACCGACTGATGACGCCTTCTTTTTCCCGGATTACACTTTATAAATCCAATTTCAACAAAGGAAAATTACTTTAAAAGTTACTTTCTGTGTTTAAAACGGCTCAAAAAGTTGTAAATAGTAACTGACGTCGACTGGTAAGATCCCTATAGCTCCCGCTGACCGCCTTCTGTCCTACGTTACTGTTTTGGTCTCGTATTTATTATCCTCGTCTCTGGTCACGCCCATCTTATCTCACTGTCCAATCAGCGCCGAGACGTGTGCGCAATGTTTTGAACCGTCCGGCCAATCAGATTAAAGCTTTTGTAATGAATATTCATATCCCGCGAAAGGAATTCAGAACACACAGCGCGCGCTACGCTGATGACGGGAAAGAGGAAGACGATTTCCCCCCAACACACACACACACACACACACACACACACACACACACACACACACACATATATATATATATATAGAGGTTGAACAGAGCGACCAACGGTTCCTCTACATACCGCGCGCGTTTTCTCACCCACGCGCACGCGCACTGGCTTCTTTCAGTATGACTAAACTTGTTCTACTTATTCAAGTTTACCGGTAAGGATGTAAAACTAGAAAGCCACAGCCTGCAGTTCACATCAGCTCTCTAATAAATGAAGGTCAGTTTCCTCTTACTGGAAACTTCCTCATATATATTTTTAATTTTTTCTGTTCTTTTTTTATTTCATGCAAAACTTCAAGTATGTGTCTTAGTCCAAATTAACTGAGTAAGGCTGCCAGATACTGAGAAAAAAACTCATATATATGATAAATAAAATATAGTAAAATCTATAAAACTAATAGAAATGTAATAGAAAAACAAAAGTAAATGAGTACAAAATAAAATAGTGTCTCAGAAAATGTAATTACTTAAAAAATAAATTAAGGAATGAAGTAGTCTTGATGATTTTTTTTTCAAAACTACAAAGTAGCAAATACATATTTAAATGCTTTGGATAGAGAGAGGGGATTTATAAAATCTACACACCAAAAATCAGCAGTTTGTGTCAATATTAACTTTACCCAGCAACAGAAATCTGTTTACACACAACAAACTTTACCTAAAAACTGTAACAAATGTTTTGTTTCTTGCACAAAACAATGTGCATATGACATTTAAAAGATACACAAGTTATTAACAATCAATAACGAATCGTGACGTGTAAATTTAAAAAAAGAGTAGATTATAGCAAGCTTTAGTCTGGGTAAAATAATCCAACAGTAAAATAAAAAATAACACTAAAACTGGATAAAAACAACATTAACCCAGTATTGTGTTGGTGCTATATTGACCCAAACTGGTTTAAATTATAACACAGTGATTTTTAGTGTACATTTGTGTAGCCGGTGTAATGTTTAGCTTGTAAAATCATATTTTTTATAAGATATTTGACCCCTTTGCTCTGCACAAACACTCCGAAAGCGATGTCTCTTTATAGGAAAGCTGAAATTTTTGTTTTTCAAGCGCAGCGACGAGTGCAAATTGTTCCATAAAGCTATAAAAAAAAAGTGTTCTAATGATTCAATGACAGCTTTACAGAATGTGCAAATATTATATTCAATGTTCTGGTGAATGAATTCATTACATGTGTGAATCTTTCTGTCAAAGTGAGACAGGAAGACTCCAGATACCTCAGCATTCCTACAAATGAAGGAAGTTCATTTTGTGCTTGCGTTTAGTTCTTGAGAATTCGTAGTGATGAATATGCATTTTGTCATAATAGTGAAACTGAAAACTCCCCTCTTTACATTTGTTGTGACATCAAAGCCTTCTTTGATAAAGAAAAAAGAAAACAAAACACTCACCTAAGCTGTAATCTCTAACTATCAGTGGGGAGAGGACGACGCATTCAAATCTTTATTTTCATTGTCGACTAATCTGCTGGTTATTTTCTCTATGAATCAATCAATGAGTCAATAAAATGCCAGAAGACTGTGATAAAAAGTCCATTAGAGTATTTCAGAGAACAACATGACATCATCAAGTTTCTTGTTTATAAGAGGTATCATCAACAACATGTACTTTAAACAGGAAAAGTACAATTAGTCATAAATCTTTAGTAATTACGTTTGTTTATGTTTTGTATGTACAATAATCATCTAGTCATCTAAAATATTCATCTGTAAAGTAACTCCAGCTGCCAAGTAAGTGTAACGGAATAAAAGTGCGATATTTCTTTCTGGAAATACTCAAGTAAAGTATAAATACCTCAAAATTGTAGTTAAGTACAGTGTAATTAAAGTACATTTTGTAATAATATCACTGAAACCTTTTTGTACACCTGTGATGTCATCAAAGCACATCTCGGACACATCACAACATCAGCTGTTGCTTTGACTGTAATTCCTCCGTCACAAAAAGATATGACTTATTTGATTATATTGTATAAATTTCACATACATACATCAAAATATTCCAAATCTACCCCAAATATTTGTTAGTATGAATAATCTCATGGATACTTTGAAGCCAATTACCAGAAAAAAGTCTGTATGTTTGGAGCACATTACGTCTCTGTAGGAGCATCTTATTTATTAATTATTATAAATTATTATTTGATCTATCTTTTTTGTTTTTTAAAAAAACCCATATACATCATATTTTAAAGGTATAATTTTCAATTGTAGTTTGTTAATAAAGTTAAAAAAACAAAAATTCCAGATTTTCTATCTTGTTTAATGCTTTTCTTTCTCATCCAAAAACAAACAATTGGAGGTAATTTACACTGTATAAACATAAAGATGCTTTTTTGCAATGGTAACCCCTTTTTTCATTTTGAAAATATAAAAAAAATCTTACTATATACTGTATATTAAATATTAGGAACAATGAAGCCCCTCTAGATAGATCGATGGGATGAAGGGTAAAAGCCTTGTTGTTAAAAACACATTTTAAATACATTTGTGACCCTTTTTAACAGTCTACATCCTCATGTCTCTAAACAGTTTTCAAATAAAACCACCTTTACAACAATTAAAACAGAAAAAATCTCTTTTTTTGGTTAAATTAGCCGACACCCGGTGATGTGTGCAACTTGTACTGAAGGGCTGGAAATTAATATCTGTATATTGTATCTTCATTTTAAGGAGTAAATGGGAATCAGTGCTTCATACTTTCTAGTTCTTCTATATTAAAACGTTTGTCGTTTAGAGAGGGAAAAGAGAAAGAAGAAGAGAGGATATAGGGGCGAAGAGGAAGGATAAGGGAGATGAAAAGCAAAGAACACAGTTTAGTGAATGAAGAAGTAAAAACAAAATAAGGATGTAGATGAAAGGAAGTGAGAAGAGGAAGACGGGAAAGAGAAGGGGAAGGATTCAGGCATTAGAGGACATGTTTGCAATTTTTTTAAGTGTCTTAACACAAGTCAGGAGGCCAAATGAACACTGAAACATGTTTTTCTTGCTGTAATCATCCCTCTTGGTCATACTGACCATTAGAAGATCCCTTCATAATGCACTTATCATTGAAAGCACATTTGAAAGGGGTCTTTTAACAGCCAGTATGAACAGGAGGAATGATTGCAGCGAGGAAAACCTCTTTCACTGCTCATATGGACACCTGACTGCTGGTTTTAAGACACATTTGAACAATTATAAACCCGTCCTTTTAGAGAGGATAGAGGATGAAGAGTGAAGAGGGAAATCAGGACAGAAAAGAAGTTCCGTATGTTTGTGTGCATAAAAGTAAAAAAAAAAAAAAATCTCCCAAACGTTTTTTTCAGAAACATTTTCCTCTTTTTATTCCAAGAAAAAAAGGTATTTTCATCCCAAACAAGAAAATAAAATAAAACAAACTTATATTATTAATAATAACAACAATAATCAATCATTAAGAGGATAAGTATGACAATTCTCTATTTTTTTTCTCTCCTTTTTTTTATTTGTCGCTTTTTCTCTATGATATTGGTCGTGGTCAATTAAACATGCAGCTAAATAAGTCCGATGATGATGTCGATGATGGAGGTGACGGTGGGGAGGAAGAGGAAGAAGAGGAGCAGAAAAAGGAGGAGAAAGATGGAGGCGGTGTTACAGACGGTGAAGTCACTGCTGGATATTGAAGAGGCGTTTTATTTCCCAGCTAATGATGGAAAGTAAAAGTATGTCCGTAGACACAAAATGGCTGCCAGTGGGAGCTGGGAAGATGATGGAGGGAAAAGATGTTGCTATCAGCAGCTAAGCTAACTGTAATGGAGCTTGTTAGCGGTGTTAGAAACCTGGAAACCACAGGAACTAGCTTTAAAAAAAATAATAAGACTTCAGGTGATAGCTTGCTCGCTAAAGAGCATGCTAACGTAGCCTACAGGACACTGATACAGATGGGTCGTCTTTTTCATTTCTGATTAGCGTTCCTCACACATAATGGCTGCCGGTGGGAGCTACAAGATGAGTAAGAATTAGGGGTGATTTGCAGCTAAGCTAACGGAAATGTGGCTTGTTAGCAAGTAATGTTAACAGGAACTAGCTTTGAACTTCAGGTGATAGCTTACTCTCTAAAAAGAACGCTAACGTAGCCTACAGGATGCTGATTTAGACTGCATTCCTCATACAAAGTGGCTGCCAATGAGTAGAGGGGGGAAACATTTTTGCTAACGGCAATCCAGCTTGTTAGCCCGTTAGCTAACTAGCTTTAAAACATAGTAAGACTTCGGGTGATAGCTTGCTAACTTGGCTTTCTCCAACCTGTCTTTCTGGGTCCGATTAGCATTCCTCATTGAAAACAATGGCCCTAATAGCCACTGTGCTAGCCTGCCAAATGTTTAAAACCAAATAAGACTTCAGGTGATGGCAGTGATCAGAGCGAGCTAATGCTATCTCAGGCTATGTGATAATAAATAAACAACGTTTAGGCTGATGGTCACTCCAATTTTGGTTCCTCATCAAAAGAAATTGTTCTGATAGCCACAGAGCTAACGAAAGAAATGTCTAAATCTAGTCACTCTCAAGTTAAATAAGTGATTTTCATAACAGTATGTTGTCTTATATATATTCAACTTATGCTTTATTCCCTCATGAATTCCAAGTAAATGTCATTTATTGGAATGCTAATTTTTGTTAGCTTAAAAAGCAAAACGAATTGTTACTTGAAGTCCACGGTTAAATATTTCAAACGTGTTGAGGTTGAAGCCTTGAAAACGTACGCTCTGACCTGCTGTTACTGTTTTAAGTTCCCTTTGTTTTCTTATTTTAACACTTGTCATCACTAGTGTGAGCTAGCCAAAGTAAGTCACTGATAGTAGATTAGCAGCTAGTTAGCAAATATTGTTCCTAACTATTAATTAAAGCATTGACTTTATGTTTGTTTTGTTACCTAGCTAGGCTGTTTGTCTACCACAGTGGTTGAAGAGTTTGGTTTAAAAGTGACTCTGACCTTTAACTGTTTACAATTGTTTTTGTTGTGTTTGCTAGCTAGCTAACGAGTTAAGGAAAGCCTGTTTTTGGTAGGTAAGAAGCAATATTTCATAACTTCAGACTTCACTAGAATTGTGTGCTGCACCTAACAACTAACACAGTTGTAGTAGTGTGTAGTAGTTTTAATTCAACCCTGTTTAATAAGTTTCTGCCAGCAAGCTAACTGGGTAATGCTAAGTGTTTCTTGGTAGTGGTTATCTCGTCCCAACTGCTGTCCCCTACCAACTCAAGACCTTCTGTCACACTTAACAATAAGGCGTGGTTTTTACTGCACATGTGCAAATCCACAATGAAGCACAAAATTATAGAAAACTAACTCATGCTGAAGAAGCTAACTAGTAAGCTTAGCTTGCTATTGTACAAATCATATTTTTCTGAAAGTGCTGAAAAGAAAACACAAACCCATCCAAAGGTAAGCTATCATGTTAACAACTTTTTAGATGTTAAAAAAAAAACAAAACAAGAATTCAGTCTCCAATTTAAGTCATGACAAACCATTTAAAATCAAAGACGGTGCGGGATTTCTTCGTCGCTCACCGACTAGCGTGCTGCTCAGTGCTGCCACTGGTGGCCAGAAGCTTCATTACAGCAGCACTACTGAATAAAATGGCAGTTTCCTTTATATATCTTGTGGCGTTTACTTCTACAGCACCGTCTTTGATGGTTTGTCTTGAGCTTGTTTGGTCAGTTTTTTTTTTTTTACTTTACACGTACCTGAGGCCATTTTTACACCTTAAAAGTTGTTAAGAAGATTTCCTCCCATTCTGCAAATTTGTATTTTCCACATTCTTCTCTAACGAGCTCAGTGACAGAAATGTTCAGGTTTTTGGAGATGGCAGGACTGTATTATGTAGGTTTCAGGTCTTGGATTGTTGTCAAGATAAAGCACTGAGGTTATGTTGGTTAATAACTGTTAACTAAGGCTCAAATTATAGTATACAGGTCTACAGAGCTGCGAGCGTCCATATGACAGACTATAGCAACAATTTTGATAACTGATTAATCATTTAAATAATATTTTAAGTAAAAAAGTGTGCATGTCTACATCCGGCCCTGAACTCCTCACGTAAACTTGTTTGTCCCACCAGAAAACAATTTGCATATCACAACAATAGTTTTCCACAGTTTTCTATTTCTCCATGTGTTCATCACTTCCTGTCAGCACATAGGTATTGTTGTTTTGCACACGTGCAGCAGATGTCCTGTGTCATTAACTGTGACTTGAGGTCTCAGTCGTCTCAGTGTTGCGTGGTGAAAGCTGCCAAATATGATGTTTAAATGTATCACAACTGATCCCAAATCAGCATTAAGACCGAGCTCCATCTGAGTGGTAACCAGGAAATGAAAAAAGGTATTGGTGGTGGTGGGAGGGGAGGGGGGGTTCCTGATAATGCTGGATCACTGTTGGCTGGAGGGGGGGGGGGGTGTTATGGGTAGAAAGAGGAAATGAGAAGTGAGGAAAGAAGGGAAGGAAGAGGAGACGACAGAATGGAGAGACGGATGAGTGGTTGAGTTGAAACGTGACGGTCTGGAGAAAAGAAACAAGTGTGCATCTCTTTGTTTTGTGTTTATTTTTTTCCCTGGTCGATCTCCTTCTGCAGGTCAGAGGTGAGGGGGGGGGGGTTCAAGAGGGGCGGAGGGAGGGGGGTAGAGGTGGGAAGAAGGGGGGAGGAGGGGGGGTCAAAGGTCATCGTTGTGCGTGTGTATGTGTGTGTGTGTGTGTGTGTTTGTGAGTGTCGGCCGGCTATCAGCTGCTGTCAGGTGACGGCTCCCGCTCTCGATGCATGGCGGTGCTCTGGTGTTTCATGCTGTCCAGGTACTCCTGCTGAGAGACGGCCAGTACCGACGCCAAAATCTCATCGTCCTCCCAGTCTGTCAGACCTGACACACACAGATTTATGGAGGTTTATTTGATATGTTATTATAGGGAAGTGTAGGTCATACTGAAACTAAAACTGCGTATCATACATGTGTGTCATGGGTGTGTTCAGATTTAACTGAGTCATAAATCACCACTCAAACCTTTGACACACTTTCTAATTGAAGTGAATGGGAAGGTGTCCAAACTTCTGACTGGAACTGTATGACTCAAAGGAGTCTGAGTTTTGACACAAATTCTTTGAAACTTCTTCTTCTACTCGGGTTTTTTATGTGCAAATTGAAAAAACAGATGGCTGTAAACACACTTAATTGGGGAACGCTTCATAAAGACGTCAGCTACACATCAACACACACACAACTATTGATCCTATATGGAGTGAAAAAAATAAGAAATGTTACTGAAAACATTTTAGGTTTCAAAAGAGGGATTTTTGCAAACCCCGCCCTGCAGCTGCAAAGATCAGCATCTGTAGGTGTATTATGAAGGGAAAGTCTAACGGTCGGAATGATTACAGTGAGAAAAAACAGGTTTCAATGTTCTTTTTGGACTCCTGACTGTTGTTTTAAAGACACACTTGAAACGTTGTGAACCCGTCCTTTAATAAGTGCAGGCGGAGGTTGAAGCATCTCGCCATGTTTTCAGTGGACTTCAACTCGCTGCCTCACATTTCTCCAAAGTCCTGCGAACTTCACACACAGCTTCTCAGCGCAGTTTGTTAACTGGACTCGTATGACTTGTGTGATTTTCTAGCAAACCAAACCAAAAAGCCCATTTTGTATTAGTTTGTTTTGAGATTTAAGGACTATTTAAGAAGTTAATAATAAATATGGATTTTTATTTTATTTTAAAGACATAAATGAGGATTTTTTTTCATTAATTTTCCTGCATTTACTGTTTAGTTTGCAGCTGCAGCACCAAAACACATGTTCTGTCCTACTGGTCGTCACCTTGTCGTCATTTCAACATAAAAATGAACTTTTAATAGATATAGATATAGATAAATAAAAAAATAATCAGCTTAATTTAGCTGTAACCCCTCTTACAGTTTTGATTTGGACATTTTTGTAGGACTCTGGGTGTTAATTAAGGGTTCAGCTGCATTTAATTAGTAGAATTTTTTACTTTTTAGTTCAATCATTTCAAATTAAAAGTTTATACCTCAAAAATTTACCAAAAAAACCCCCAAAAAACATATAAAGAAGCAGCTAAAGATATTATTCTTTAAGACATGCCTGCAAAAATCAATACATAAAATAGTTGATATTATTCATTTATTTATTTTTTTGCAATTTGCATGTTTAGATGAACTGACTTTCTTATTGTTGTTTTATTTTGAAATTGTTCGATTGAGTTATTTTCTTGTTATGTAATTTTATTGTTGGATGTAATGATAATGTAACTATATTGTTATGTATTCTACCAACTAATGAGGATCCACATAAACAATCAAGCAGGAAAAACCCTGCAGGAGCGATGAGGAGAAATCGTGTTCAGCGATGAAGGAGTTCTGGGTAACAACTCACGACTGTGTCCCAAGAAAACACAACAGTAGAATGACTAACAAGCAGAAACATCTTGGTTAGAGTTCAAAAGCGTCCTGTCCTTTGATAAAATTACTAATTGTTAACAGTTGTGCTGTAAACATCTGATAAAGGTCTCAGTTGTTAGATAGAGACAACAATGAAACTGTTTTCACAGAGTGACACTGGCCTGTGCTTCACCTCGGATAACCCACAAACACACACACACACACACGCAGACACACAATCACACACAAACACACACACACACACACACACACACGCCCTACTCCGCTGCTTCCTGTTGACTCAGGCTGAGTTTTGACAGTAAACAACAGAGACTGACTGACAGCAACACAACTGACTGCTGCAGGGAGAGTACATTAAGATGAGTTACTCTTGTTACTGGTAGCATGTACTCAGTTACTGCTGAGTCATATCAGAGAAAATGAATATCATGATTGATTGTTATATTTAACTCAGTAACGATTAATCTACTGGTATCTTATTAAACACATCTGTGCACAAGATTCTGTCTTTAAGGTGGAGCTCTTATTAGTTATTTGTGCTGAAAAATAAACAGAAAATCATGGATTATAGATTATTTATTTACCATATTCCCTATTTTAGGTATTTGTTTGCTAAAACAGGAACTTCAAAGTAAAATATGGCTATGTTTAACATCTCCTGTGACTATCAAAATAAGTTATATTATATATATAAATAACTTCTATTCTGTGTAGAGTTACGTTATTTTGAAGGGGACATATTCAGCTTTTAGTGATTTTCTATCATTTCTGTCCTGTTCTGATGTCGGATGTTAAACATGGTCAAAGTTTTAAATCTTCAGGTGAACGTATGTAAAAATACTGCCTGTAAGACGAAGCCCAGGGCTCAGCAGCCCTGATGCTTCATTCGCGTTTTACTGACATCATTATTGACGTCATCTCGTCACGCTTTCATTAACGCACATCCGCTTTGTTGCTGCGATGGTTGCTGCGGTGGTTGCTAAGGTGGTTGCTGCGGTGGTTGCTAAGGCTATTGCTGCGCTGATTGCTGCGGTGGTTGCTAAGGCTGTTGCTAAGATGTTTCTTTGTTGTCATGCCAAGGAGATGTGTAGAATATGTCCTCTTTAAAGTACCAAAAGCACTCATTATGCAAAATGTCCCTTCTCAAAATAATGATCATTATTTTATTAGATTATTATTGGATTTTTGGATAATTATTGAAATAAGACTTGATTGATCTCCGGGGGAAATTCACAAACTACCCAGCAGTATATAAACCCAGAGAAGTGCATCAGAATTATTTGTTGATCATATCGTATTAAGTAATCAAATACATTTAGTGTAGTAAATTGTACGATATTTCCCTCTGAAATGTAGTAGAGTAGAAGTACACAGTAGCATAACATGGAAATAAATGTACTTAGTTACTTTCCACTACTGACAGTAGCCGTGATGGCGTTAGTAACCGTGGTAGCACAAACAGCAGTGGCTAGCCATGGCTAGCCAAAATTGAGCATTAGTAACAGTACTAGTGAGCAGTAGTAAGAGTAGTATTGAGCAGTAGTGAGCAGTAGTAACAGTAGTATTGAGTGGTAGTAAGAGCAGTAGTGAGCGGTAGTGAGCAGTAGTAACAGCAGTGGTGAGTGGTAGTAAGAGTAGTAGTGAGCAGTATTAGGAGTAGTAGTGAGCAGTAGTAACAGCAGTAGTGAGCATTAGAAACAGTAATAGTGAGCATTAGAAACAGTAGCAGTGAGCAGTAATAGTGAGTATTAGAAACAGTAGCAGTGAGCAGTAATAGTGAGTAGTAGTAACAGTAGTAGTGAGCAGTAGTAACAGTAGTAGTGAGCCGTAGAAACCGTAATAGTGAGCAGTAATAGTGAGTAGTAGTAACAGTAGTAGTGAGCAGTAGTAACAGTAGCAGTGAGCAGTAGAAACAGTAGTATTGTAATAGTGAGCAGTAACAGTGAGCAGTAGAAACAGTAGCATTGAGCAGTAGCAGTGAGCAGTAGAAACAGTAGTAGTGAGCAGTGGGAACAGTAGTAGTGAGCATTGGAAACAGTAGTAGTGAGCAGTGGAAACAGTAAAAGTGAGCAGTAGAAACAGTAGTATTGAGCAGTAGCAGTGAGCAGTAGAAACAGTAGTAGTGAGCAGTGGGAACAGTAGTAGTGAGCAGTGGAAACAGTAGCATTGAGCAGTAGCAGTGAGAACTAATGGTGAGCAGTAGAAACAGTAGCATTGAGCAGTAGCAGTGAGAACTAATGGTGAGCAGTAGAAACAGTAGCATTGAGCAGTAGCAGTGAGAACTAATGGTGAGCAGTAGAAACAGTAGCATTGAGCAGTAGCAGTGAGCAGTAGAAACAGTAGCATTGAGCAGTAGCAGTGAGCAGTAGAAACAGTAGTAGTGAGCAGTGGGAACAGTAGTAGTGAGCATTGGAAACAGTAGTAGTGAGCAGTGGAAACAGTAATAGTGAGCAGTAGAGACATTAGTACTGAACAGCAGAAACATTAAAAGGTGCTTTCAGACAGCGAGCGGTTGCTGTCTCTGTTGTTTCCGATGTAGACACGACGGCTACAGGAGTGAAGGCAGAGTCGCCCTGACTGCCGCTCTTGTGAACGTGCACAATTCATCATCTGAGGTGATGATGGTTCTACTTTTCTCACGTGCTGTTGTAGCTTTTCATTTCACCACGACAAACACAGAAACCACAGCTTGTCATCAGAGGAGAACAAATAAATAAGTTCAACAAGTTCAACAAGTTCAGCTTCACAGTTCAGGGACAAAAAACTCCAAAACATTTAGGATGATTGTTGATATATTAATCATGTCATATCGATAACCATTCCTCTGTTTTAATCCAATCAAATTACAGAAATACAAAGATGTTGCCGGCCAGAAGACACAGTCGCTGTAAACACTCGCTGTCTGAAAACACCTGACCTGCAGAGGCTACAGTAACAGTCAACTGTGTGTGTGTTTGACTTACCAAACGCTGTAGGCGACATCTCCTGCATGATGGCTCTGTACTCCAAATGATGACGACTCTGATTACTGGGACCTACACACACACACACACACACACACACACACACACACACACACACACAGATATCAGACAGGTAAGCTTTGTGTCACCTGTACACACCAGTGTGACAGGATGGTTCCAATACAGACGACCTCCATCCATCACAGCTCATACTGTCTTCTCACTGATAATATAAAACTATATTCATTAAATTTGAGTTCAGTTACCTTGAACAACGGACTTTGTGTTTGTTTATTTTGTATGTTGTATGATATGATTTATTTATAGATTACAGACACAAAAACAAAATCCAAGCTACAGTGAAAACACTTATTTCCAAGATGTTAAAAGACAAAGAAACATAAGGAAGCACAAGAATATTCAACATAAAACTAAACAGTAAAACCTTGTAATCTAAAAACACATCACCGCAATTTAAATAAAAATGATAACGCCCACAAGGTTTTCAGCTTTAACCTAGACATAATTGTGATGTACAGTCACACTGAAATGACATGAACACGGCAGGAGAAACAGGTTTTAGTGTTCATGTTTAATCGTGCGTTCTGTGTTTCTAATTTTAGAAGCAGCACAATTGCATAGAAAGTCACTGGAACGCCACACGTTGCTACAAAGGCGTCAACCTGATGGTGAAATTTGTGCGAATGACACGAGGTGACGTGTTTGTAGGTGGGAAGCCGGTGATGGATCCCATCTTTGTCACCGCGCTAGGTTACACCTACAGGTCAGTCAGGACGCCCGCACAATGTCGAGGCGAGGGTCATGTGACCGACGGATGCAGCCCGAAGGTGGGCTAGTTTTCGATAGCCTTGCTAGCTCGTCTACTTGACGAAGTGCAGAACGAGAAAAAATGCAGTAAAGCTGTTAAACATCCATTTCTTTATTCTTTCACCTCTATTCAAAAATTTTAAAATATAAAAACTTTGATCATGAGATGAACAGACTTGTTTGCTCTTGTTTGTTGATAGCGTGGCTACCACCGTCAGTCATGTGACCCTCAACTTGCAGGTCGTAGTGTCCCATCAAAAGAGTCTCCCCTCTTCCTTTCCCCTCACTTCCTGTCATCTCTCTACTTTTACATCTCTGATAAAAGTTTAAAATGCAAAAAAAAGACTTTGTAGCCAGTTTAAAATACTGCCAGGTGTGTTTGTGTGCTCTTGCAGGTCTATATTTGTGTTTGTCTTTGTTTAACCAGTAGACTTTCAGAAGGCAGTTTGAGGGTCCAGACTGAGGTTTAGAGTGAAGGTCCTCACAAGTACACATATACAGACACGTGTGTGTGTGTGTGTGTGTGTGTTACCTGGTGCGCAGGGGGAGGGGGGTTTGCTCAGGATGAGGGCGGCTCCGGCAGGGGAGGGGGGCTTGTTGTTGGTCGCCGGAGCAGCTGTGAGGTCGGAGTGGGAAGGGTCTGAGTCGCGTTGCCGCGGCGACCTGGCGCTCCAGTCGTCCAGGCCGCTGGAGGCCGCCGCTGTCGCCGAGCTGCAGGTGGCGCTGGCCTTACGGGGCTGAAAACACACACGATGTTGTCCAGTTAATGTTACACTGTAAAGTCAGAGCTGAATGTTCACTGATTAAACAGATTAACGTGTTGACATGTAGCCGCTACTTCCTGTCCAACAGCTGACACTAGTTAGAACCCGACTGCTGTGTAGATATGAAGGCTCAGAGATGACCAGTGCAAATAATGCAGATGTTTATTTACAAACTCATCACTCTGTTGGTGATTTGAACGACAAAAAGACAAAATTCAACCGCCAACTTTTAAAACTATCCAAACAGTACAGGAGTGGTGTTTCTTTCCATAACTAACCATCTTTACACGAGTGTACAGACACTATTTACCAGGTAACAGACAACAGTTTAATGATGTGTAACTGATGACATTAAGGGTATTGGAATAGTTCAATGTTTTGGGGAAATACTCAGCTAGATGTTCAGTTTGATACTCTCATGTCTGTAATGTGTTTTAATGCAGCTGAATTTGCTGTTTAGTTCCTCTCATTTACATATTTGTTCTGTTTTTGTTGTCAGACAATGAAACAGTGAATAAATCGCAGAGCTTGAACTCTGAGTGCGATCGGCTGAACTGACATTTAACATGAACGACCACAGACAGTTAAAGATGACATAAAGTTCTTCACTTCGCTGACTCACAGACTCTTGTGCCTCACTGAGCAGCTTTTCATCAACATTTTAACCAAAGCTCAGTTTTTCCTCGTATGCACTAAACCACAGAGCTGATGTTTTAAGATTTACACTCTGGAGGCCGTTTTAGTCTGTGTTTTAGTCTGAGCAGAGAGCTGAAACACAGACAAAGACTTGTGTTTAAAAATTTCCCCCAGCGTAGCGAACATTAATAGTCTTCAAGCCTGATATCACTACGATGTCACGACGTCACTCATTTCAGGATCACTTCTTCATTTTTTCCCCATATTTACTCATTAGTCATGTAGAAACTTAAAGACGTAGCCCACTAGTTCACACACATCTCATAAGCACGATGTCCCTGGTTCAGCAGACTGTTGCCGTCCGTCTTTCTCCTCTTGTTTCATGTCATCTCTCAGCTGTCACTATCTAATAAAGACATAAAATGCCCCCGAAATATATCTTAAAAAGACGTCATACAGCTGTTTTCACAACCTGAATAGTGAACTGAAAAACAAGCTTTAAGGAGTCATTTCAGCTTCCAGAAGTAAAAGTCTCATTCATTTTTCTCAAAGACGATATTATGTGACTCTCAGTTCTCTCTTCTACAGTTTCATCCTGGTTCAATCATCAGAACAAAACATGAACTATGTCAGAAAATATCTGGTTCTTTAGTAAAAGGTCAAAGGTGCGAGACTGCGGACATAAAAGTTTTGCAGTAGAGATTAACTACAACTCCCAAGGTGCATTTCAGCAAGAAACAGCCAATCACAGAGCTTAAAATTGGGTCACATACATGCGCCGCCTACAGGCCGGCAGAAGCTAAAGATTACGATTCAATCTGCAGCGTGAATCAATTTACTCTTAATTTCTGGGTCACTTTTGAGTGAGATCAGTAACCATGGCGACGCCTTTTGTTTACAAGTTCAACAACAAAGCGTTATGAGTTCATTACGCTCTGATTTGTGCCCATTGTTTCATCTCCGTTGCATTGCGGTGGCCGAGACTCATGGGTATTGTAGTATTCTTAGCGGTCCGCCAAATGTTCAGTGACATTAATCAGAACGAGGAAACATTTCAGGAACCAGCAGCCTCTCACTACACAACTCTATTTCAGTTTGAAGAAGCTTCCTCCTCCTCCTCCTCCTCACCTGTCTGCCCTGTTTCTCCTGGTCCTGCAGCCACTGCAGGTAGGACTCCCGGGCCACCTGCTCCTCGATGGCCTCGTTGGTGGCCTCCCAGTCCGTCGCTCTCTTCTTGTCCTCCAACATCTGCTGCTCGATCCACGACTCCTCCGACGTCTTGATGGCCGACTTCATCAGAGACTGCTCTGCGTACTGGGGGGAGGAGGAGGAGGGTCTCAGTCAGTCTACTGGTTTACATGTGTCTGGTTCAGGTGTGTGTGTGTGTGTGTGTGTGTGTGTGTGTGCGTACCCCTGGTTTGAAGGCGGGCAGTCCCAGTCCGACCCCGATCGTGGCCTTGTTGGGATTCACTACAGAGTTGTAGTGAATGTTGCGGTGATAGCTCACTCTGATTGGCTCGTCGTTGTTCTGGTGGATGCCATGGAACGTGTTGATTGGCTCTGCAGGAGGAGGAGGAGGAGGAGGAGGGGGGTCAGTGATTGGCTGATGACAGAGCTAGAGGCTCTTATTGGACAGAGAGACTCACCTGTGCTGTACTGGTACACCTCCACCGGTCTGTTGTACATCTCGGCCATGGCCTGCATCTCGATGTGGTTGCCGTGGCAATTGTTTTTCCTCTTCCTGTTGATGTATGTGGTGAAGTCCTCTGTCACGTAGTTGGAGAAATAGTCGGCGTTCTTCATCTGAGAAGGAAAATACAACAGTCAGACCGTGACAGACCGAGTCCTCCAGCAGGAAGGAACATGACCCGGGTCAGACTGACTCACCAGATAGTCCATACAGTGTTTTCTGACCACTTCATGCATGTCCTGATCTCCGTAGACCTGATCAGCTGAGAGACACACAGAGAGAGATAGTTAGTCCAGCTGAGGATCATAGATACAGTCTGTTTATAGACGCGTTTATTCCTGTTTTCTGTTGGGCCAAAACCTAAAGTGGATCATCTGTCCTGTACAGTTCAACAGACACGTGTTTGGACATATTTGATTTTATTATTTATAGTGGTGGAAAGTAACTAAGTACATTTACTCAAGTACTGTACTTAAATACAATGTTGTGGTACTTGTACTTTACTTGAGTATTTCCATGTGATGCTACTTTCTACATTTCAGAGGGAAATATTGTACTTTCTACTCCACTACATTTATTTGACAGCTTTAGTTACTTTTCAGATGAAGATTTGACACAATGGATAATATAACAAGCTTTTAAAATACAACACATTGTTAAAGATGAAACCAGTGGTTTCCAACCTTTTTGTCTTTTGACGTCTTACAAAAAGCAGTGTGTAGTCGGGGTCACATTTCACATGTCTATGAGTTGTTAACAGCTCCACCAAATAGTGATTTTTCCCTCTAAACTTCTCACATGCTTTCATTTCAATAAATGTTCAAATGATCCAATATTTCAGCAAAAATCAAAGATTGGAGAAAAAGTCCAAAAACTGAAAACAGATTTGTGTATCAGAACTTTGTTTTTTCTTCTTTCCTCTCCCATTAATCATCTCACCACCCCTCAGATTTATCTGCTGACCCTTTGTAGGGGCCCGACCCCTAGGTTGGGAACCACTGGACTAAACTAGCTAACTGTATATAAAGTAGTGTAAACTAGCTCCACCTCCAGCAGCTACAACAGTAACATGCTGCTCTAACACTGATGCTGAAGATTCATTTGAATTTTATTTTCCATAATGTGTAAAATGTTGAAATTGTGGGTTTGAGTTATTACAACTAAAAGCTCCGACGGTTAGTTGATTAATCGATCGACAGAATATTAATCTGAAACTATTTTGATCATTGAATAACAGTTTCAGTCATTTTTTTAAACAAAAAAGCCAAAAAATGTGCTAGTTGCAGCTTCTGAAATGTGAGGATTTGAAGTTTTTCTCTGTCATATATGACAGTAAACTGTTGGGTTGTTGATCTGAAGACGTCAACTTGAGCTGTATGAGATTATAAAGGTCGGTTTTCTGACATTTTATAAACAAACATATCTGTTTCATATTGCAGGTCTGTAGACATGAGTCACACGTTGCATTAGAGCCGCAATAACTAGTCAATAATAAATCATTCGAATGCATCTGCAACTTTTTTGATAATTGATCACTTATGTCACTTTTCAAGGAAAAATATCAAAAATTAGATGTTTCCAGCATCTCAAATGTAATAATTTGCTGTTTTTCCTTCTCTTACCGTTTGTCAGAAAAAATACATTTGATGACGTCACCTCGACTTCTAGGAAAATGTGGTGGACATTTTAACTGTTCTGAGGTTTTATCGACCAAACTACTGACTGATAAAATAGATCAGTGATGAAAATAATCGTTGCAGCTCTGCAGAGCGTTGAAAACTGTCCCTTTTTCTCTTTTTGCTGATTAAAACAAAAATTAATAAATTGAACCTTGACTCTAATTTTCATCTTTTACAGTCTGGTTGGTTGCTAGGACCGCACACACACACACACACACACACACACACACACACACACACACACACACACACACACACACACACACACACACACACACACATACACTTCCTGTAGGAGGTAGCAGTATGTAAACGAGCATCGCTTCGGTCTGATTTCCAGAAAGTCACATGGTCCGCGGTGATTCTCAGAACCCCCCTGCAGCCCCCCCAACACACCAACTTCCGCTTTCTCATCAGCGCCGCGTGCGTGTGTGTGTGTGTGTGCTTGTATGTGTGTAAAGTCAGTTAGCTAAGATGTTGTTGATGGTGCAGGAGAAGGAGGTCAGGCCTCTCGGTGATAACTACACACACACACACACACACACTGAAAGCCACAACACATCGAAACGTGTTAACACTCATAACAAAACTAACACACACACTCCGAGCCACGGCTGAGAGGCAGCAGGTGTGTGTTTCAGACACTAATGGAGGAAATCTCCTTACACATCACCCACAGTGTTTGTGTGTGTGTATCAGTCACAAGTACAATAAAAAGCTCGTACGTGTCGATGCGGTTACAGTTATGACCTTTGCAGATGTCGATAAGTCAAATCACATATTGATACTATTAGTAATACGCAGCGGTTAGTTGATGGGTTGACAGAAAATTATCTGCTCCGAGAATCAATTCGTGGTTTGAGTCATTATTCAACCGCAAATGTCAAATATTCGGGGCGTCCCCTCCGGACAGTCACTGCACTTCACGCTCTGACTCAGCGGGGCGAAGCAGTGACGTGTATTCTCATCTACAGTCCTCCATATTTATCTTCTTACATATATTTAATTCTTACATACTAAACAGTTTACATTATTCATTTAGTTCAGTCTTCAAAACAGCCTCCCGAGAAATATTATTCAAATATCATTATTCATGTCTCCACTCGGTTACTGCGGTTACAGCCGCCCGCATTAAACTGATATAACAGCTACATGAGACTCGTGTGTTAATGCTGCTTCATCATTTGTGATGTGAAAACATCAGATTTCCACCGTCGGAGAAATTAAAAAAATGTGCGTCCTGATGTTAGTTCAGTTATAAAATCCTGCAGGGAGCGTCTCTCCTGATTGGCTGCTGACAGCGCCGTCGATCACACTGGACGGTAGAGACGCTGGTTCACGTCTGTTTAAAGTGTTTCAACCATGGATGTATTATTAAAGCTGGATACCGGACTAAAAACGGCGCCCATTCAGTCCTATAGGAATTGCTCGGCTGGTGCACACGCTTCCGGGTTTGCTTCCGTGTTGTGCGGCCCACTGAATATGCGCAGTAGTGTTTCCCCCGCTGGCCCCGCCCACGAGTTCCCGCTCGGCCCATAGACTTTACATTGTGATGACGTCACGGATTTTTAAATCGCTTTTCTCGGCTCGAGGAAAGTTTTACAAACATAAAACCTCCATGGATCAAAAGTTCATAATAGAAAGAGTCATAATTGATGTTGTCTGCAGTTTGAGTCGTCCTGTCAACAGTTTTACAGACGTCTCTTCTACAATGGTGGTCTATGAGGGAAAATCCTTTTTGGGCCGCAGGGGGATTTTTTGCTGCAATGACCACTGGGAAAAAAAACTGGCTGTTTAACGACGTAGCATAAAAAACCCTGCAGCGATTCAGCTCAGGGGCTTATAGACTGATGCACCGACTTAAAGGGAGCAGCCCTACAGATATTTGATGGTTCCAGCTTCTCAGATGTGACACTTTTCAGTTTCAGTAAACTGAATCTGGTTTGGTTTTGGACTGTTAGTCGGACATCACTGTGACCTCTGAGAAAGCCTCAATGACATTTTTTCACTATTTTATAACATTTCAAACACCGATTACTCAAGAAAATTAACGGCAGATTAATTGATTATGAAAATGATGATTAGTTGCAGCCCTGCATAAATAGAGCTGTAACGATTAGTTGATTAATCGATTAGTTGATTAATCGATTAGTTGATTGACAGAAATTTGTTTCAGCCATTTTTCAAGCAAAAAATGTCAAATATTTGATGTTTCCAGCTTCTCAAATGTGACGATTTGCAGTTTTCCACAAAACAATTCACACATGAGTTGGAGAAAATAACCGACCGATGACATATGAACGTATGAACAGCTGAGTGCAAACAGTGTTGCTCTGAAACTCTTCATGAGCCTCAAATAGTTAGTTTTTAAGTTGCAGCTTCCTCCAGGTCGTTAATTATATATATAAATATATATAATTATAGAACTTCCTGTGTGACGATGAATCACTGATGCACGGAGCGCTCCGGCTTGATAAACAGGTGTGTGAGTCAGAAACAATCGGAGGGAATCTCCCTACTGATGTGTGAGTCATCGAGTAAACCGGTAGAGGAAAAATATGTTTTTTTTAGATTTCCATCATGCGGACACTTTATCCAAATAACAGACGTCAGACTCCTTAATGTACGGAACGACACGTTTCAATACTAATCAATACATCTCGATCTATTAGAGAGGAGGCAGTGAAGTCTATAATGCTAAATTTGTTTTATTTTTTAGTAAACATAACAGATTTTTTTATTATAACTACATTACTAGGGCTGATGATTGATTCATCTGTTATTTTCTCAATTAACTGATTAGCTGTTTGATCTGTAAAATGGTGAAAAATGTCGATCAGTGTTTCATAAAACACTAATATAACGTCATAAAATGTCTTGTTTTGTCCACAACACACAGATATTTAATTTACTGTCATAGAGACTGAAGAAAACAAAAAATATTCACATTTTAGAAGCTGAAATCAGAGAATTTTGACTTTTTTTTTCTTAAAAAATGACTCAAAACGACAAATCGATCATCAAAATAGTTGGCGATTAATTTAATAGTTGACAGCTAATCGATTGACTGATTGTTGCAGCTCTGTACAGATGTGACAACATAACTGCATCTCTGTCAAAAGTTTGTCAGTGGAGCTCTGAGTGGAGGCGATGATGTCACAGATCAGGCAGGTACAGGTGTGCTAATGATGCAGCTGCGTCTTCCTGTAACATCTGTAAAGGTTAAAACTCCCATTTATGAAAACGATGGCCTTCTGAGTACTGAGAAAGGTGTGAGCGGAGGCGGCTGATTCTTGAGAAACAAAACACAAGATAGGCCTCTGCAGAATTAATAATAAACCGCACACACACACACACACACACCGACACACACAGGAAACCACAGCGAGCGCTCTGATTGGTCAGTCTGGCTGTTATTCTCAGAAAGAGGCGGGGCCTGAGAAAAGGGAACTGCGTCCATCCTGTTTGTGGTTCCGTCGATGCCGATAAAGTTTTTATCTGAGCCTTGCAGACTGCTACTCCACCCTGTCCGCCGGTACGAGCCCGCGGACTGCAAAGCATTGTGGGTACTATAGTCCACTGAGAATGAACCCAGACAGACGTTTGTCTCTGAGCTGCAGCATCACTGGTTCCAACAGAAATATTTTACACTGTTATTCCTGATTATCTGGAATTATTTAACTACAGGAAAGCTGGTTTCCATCACTGACACTGAAATAATATCCAGTATGAACAGGAGGAATGATTACAGCTGTTCATACGGACACCTGACTGCTGGTTTAACACACACTGGAACAATTGTGAACCCGTCCTTTAACGTGCATGTGGAGAAAAGGAAGAATTAACTGCTGAGTAAATAACATCATTACTCAGAAGTTATGTGGAAGCAAGACAAATATAGAAAAGAAGTGGGATACAAATGATGCAAATTAGTGAGAAATTGTGAAATTGTGAGCTAATTTAAACATTTCCACTGATTCTGAAACACGTAAATGTAAATTAATGTGCATCATGACCTTTAACCCATTTCATGCATGAATTATAATGACCTCAGTCAGGATTTTTTATTCCCCTTTAGGCATGAAAAACAATATTTGAACTTTTTTTTTTAAAGATGGGATGACACACTAGAGTCCAGTGTGTTGGCTAATGTGCAACTATACCAGTAAAACCTGCATATATAAGAAAACTGCTTGTGAACAGCTGCATGGAAGGGTTAAATAAACAATAACATCAATAAAGTAAAGTTTTCTATAAACTCTTGTAATATTTCTTCTTTCCTGCTGTAATCTATATTTTCTAAGACTTTTCAGGAGCTGCAGGAATGAGGTCACCGCCTCTCGGCCTGCGTCAGCACTTCTTCTGCAGAAATCTATCAGCTCTGAAGCTCCGCCCACCGCTGGCATGTCTGACCGAGAGGAGCGCTTGGTTTAAACACCACCCTGCGGGATCAGGACTGAACTGATACCAGAGGGTTTGTTAGTTAGTGCTGTTGAACCAGGTGGGAGGGGGGGGGGGGGGGGTAAAAAAACCCCGCAAAAACCGACCAATCAGAGCGTCTCCTCAGGTGAGCGCGTCAGGTGTGACAGGATGTGTGCTGTGGCTCACGTCCTTTCTTCTTCTGCGGAAGTTTATCTTCCTGTTCTGTGAAGTGCAGGGAAATAACCTCCTGACATAGATCATATGACCCCCCCCACCCCGCTCAGCCACCGTACTGCACACCGCTACGACGTGTGTGTGTGTGTGTGTGTGTGTGTGTGTGTGTTGACTCAGCTCTCAGTGACCAGCTCTCAGTGACCGGTCAGCTTCAACTTTGACACATTTCAAAAAGCAAAGTAACTTTTCTTTGTTAAACAGAGTCGACTGTGATCTAATGTCAAACACACACACACCCACACACACACACGCGCACACACCCACACACACACACACTCTATGGGCGTCTGCTTTAACGCCAGCAGGTCACTCTGGGTCTTGGTGGCTGCAGCTTGTTGAAGGATTGTGAAATGTTTCCTGATAACGATCGATCTTAGAGAAGTTAAAAATGTTTCTACAAACGCTTTTAAATTCCTTCATGTGTTTCCCAAAAAAGCACTTAAGAGCGTTTTCACATTCACGCCATTAAAAGCTTCTAACGTCGTCTTCCTGTTGGCGCTGAAGGTGATGATATCAGCTGTGATATCAGCTGTAGGTAATTTCAACATGAACTCATTTAACATCAAATGTCACTTAACAAAGAACTTCAGTGTTGGTGAATAAAGTAGAGACGATGAAAACTTCAATAAAACAGTTTTTGGTTCCTCCTGCAGCTTGTGAAGATGCTCTCAGCCTCCTGCTCGTTGATCCTTGAACTCCTCTTAAGCTTAAGAAGGTTTTTAAGATGGATTTTATCGTCTTCTGAGCCTTCAGATGAGGCTCAGATGCTTCCTGATGTCCAGAGAGGTTTATAGTAACTGTAAAGTTTATGTAAGCGTCAGCCAGCACCTTGTTTCTTCCTGTATGTTCGTTATCTTAATGTCAGTTTTTGCTTTTTCTGTGTTTATTTTATGTGGAAAACTATGAAAACGGATGAATACAGCAGCAGCATTTTACTCTTCAGTCTCTGACACACGTTTAGATTTATTCACGTTGTTCTGCCTCCGTTTAACGCACACGTATCACTCACTGACGCTGTTTAGGGGACGTTTGATTCGATGCAGCTGATACAAACACGGCAGAATCACTGAGAACAAACTGAATCGAGATCTAATTTCATTAATTACGCAACACTATTTACTATAACGTCATCATATATTGATATCATATAACCGTTATTGTCGTTATCCATTCATCTGTTCATCTGACTCGTCTGAACTTTCCTCTGCATGGTTCAGCTCCAGCTCTGTTTCACCAGCTCATCACTTTGTTAAGTTTCAAACTATTTAAAGCTGCGACTGACAATCATTTTCATTCTGGATTCATCTGACTGTTATTTCCCCCCCGATAAGTTGATTAGACATTTGGTTCATAACATATCAGAAAACACGTCAGCTGAGTCAACATGACGTCTCTTTCTGTAGTTTACTGTCATAGACGATGAAAGAAAGCAGAAAATATTCACATTTAAGAATCTGGAATATAAAATCAGATTCTGTAGCTGATGATGTCTCATATATAAATGTCACAGTGTGTCCGACATCCCGGACTTTTCTCCAGATGAACTTTAAAATCAGAGTTTTTTATTATGAGCGTTATCACGGCTGCGTGACACTCGTCAGTGTTTGCACACGCTCACTGTTCACCGTTCGAGATAATACAAACTGAGAACAAAACTGTCAAACAATCAAACAACAAGTGCAGACAAAGACACAGACAGACGGACTGCTGCTGTCAAACAGAGACAGAGGTCAGTGCGCGTGTGTGTGTGTGTGTGTGTGTGTGTGTGTGTGTGTGATGTCTCAACAGTCGGTATTTCAGCTCCGTCCAAACGCACGTTCGCTTTGTCAATCTAAAGGGAAAGTCCACCCTAAAACCAGATGTTACTAATAACACCAGTACAGAACACCAGTCAGCTGGTGAGGTCACACTGATGAGGAAACACACACACACACACACACACACACACACACACACACAGAGACACGCGCCGGTGGAGAAACAGTGGAGATTCCTCTTTACACACACTGTACTGTCGACACAAACTGTCTGGACACAAACTGACAGACGTCCAGCGTAACCGTCAAAGTTACAGTAAGACGGGTCAGAGGTCACTTTAACAGAGGTCTCACACACACACACACACACGTCTGGGTCTTCACATGCACAGAGCGACTCATCAGCAGCTGAAAGTTATTAACTCAAATCAAATATTTGACTCATAACTGAAACATTTTCATCTTTAAACATCAGCTATGATTATGACAAATAAAACCGACTCTGTGATGTTTTGTCTTTTAACTTCCTGTCTACACCTGAAGTCCAGACAGGAAGTGTTTGGACACGTTTTGTTTTTCAGGCTAAAATAACAGCTTTAATGTATTTGAGTCGGTTTACATCGATATAGAGAGAACTGTGTGTTTAACACAGAGTGACCTAATTACAAGTGTTCAAAAGTAATTGGACACTTTTACTCGTTAATTATTCAGTTCAATCACGATGCACAAAAACCAAACGAGCAAATCAGTCAAAAAAAGATAAAAGCAGCATAAATGAGTCCAGTTTATTAACAGTATAATGAAAAGATGTTAAAATCATAAAGCTCATATTAAAAAGAGTATTTATGCTTCTCGTTTTAAGTGTGTGAGACGTTCCGGTGGACGGAGGCTTGAATGAAGCAACACTTTCAGTCTGAGCTGTCTGTGATGATGATGATGATGATGAAAGAAAACAGAAAATCATCACATCTGAGAAACTGAAACCTAAGAATTTTCTTCTTTTCTGCCTCAAAAGAGAAATAAAAAAAGCTTCCTCCTCCTGTGAGCAGATTTCTTAAACGTCATGTTTCCATCGCAGTCGTTTCTGCTGATTCCGAGACTCACATCCTGCCTGCTTGATAACCTGACGCGACCACAGAAGAAAAAGTGCAGTGATGCAACTGATAAAATGAGACGAATAGTGGAATAATGCTGCAGCTGACGTTTCATTTCATTATCGGTTCATATTTGGATCATTTTCCTCGATTTATTGATTCGTTTTTTGGTCCATAAAATGTCAGAAAATAGTGAAAAATGTCCCAAAGTCCAACATAGATTTACAGATCTTCAGTTTACTGTCATAGAAACTAAAGAAACCAGAAAATATTCACATTTAAGAAGCTGAAATCAGAGAATTTGGACATTTTTCTTTAAAAAAAACAACTGAAAACAATGAATCCATTGTCAATAGTTGCAGATTAATTCAATAGCTGGCAATAATCGATCAATCGACTTTGTACGTCTGATTGGCTGATGAGCCTCGACGTGAGGACGGTTCGACTCTCTGACAGCAGGAAGTCGGTCGGTGACCTCTTCTCTGTTTAACTTCTCCAAACCTCACTTTGTCATTGAAACCATGAGGAAACAGCTCCTGCTCTATTTTTACCGGGTCTTCGGTTGACTTTCAGCTGGGTCACCTGACTGATTGACAGATGGATCATATGAGTGAAAGACAGCTGTGATTGTTGAGTCACGACTAAATCAGTTGTTGACGTCTTTTGCGGTGAGTTATTTCTGTCAGACTGAAGGAAAGAGCTTTTCAGGAATGACTGACAGGGTTACCGTGGCAACAGAGGCAGGTAGGTAATCACACAGGTCAGTCAGCTGAGCAGCGTTTCAGTAGAACCGGTTAAACTGGCCGCAGACATGTGGTCGACTTTATTTCTCTAAAAGTGACGTGTTATCATCATCACGTGCTGCGGTTTGGGGGGGAAAACGGTGCCGGTGAGTTCAGGGACACTCAGACATCTGACGTGTGATGTTTCTACAAGTTGATTTGGAAGATCAGTCGACGGAGGATTCAGAAAACAGGCCCCCTTTCTTTGAAAACTGTTTTCACTTGTACTTTCGTTTAAAGGTGAAAGGTGTCAGGGCGCCTTCAGTGCGGTGAAAACACTCTTTGCACTTGTTCCCTGTGATAAAGCACGACCGTGCAGCCGTGCATGCTGGGAGCATGTCTCTCTGACCAGACAGACGCTGCTGTTGCTCAACAGTTCTGATGGGAGACGTTAACAAATGTTTGGCAGAGAAAAAAAAAAACCACGGACTTACTGTACATAACACACACACACACACACACACACACACACACACACACACACACACACACAGACAGACAGACAGACAGACAGACACACACACACACACACACACACACACACACACACACACACACAGTACTGTCTGAACTTTCCTCTGCATGGTTCAGGTCCAGCTCTGTTTCACCAGCTGATCATGAATCCATCACTCAAGTCTGGAGTTTCAAACTGTTTAAAGCTGCAGCTGACAATCATTTTTATTGATTCATCTGTTGATTATTTCCTCAGTTAATGTTTCCCCAAAAGCCAAAGATGACGTCTTCAAGCGTCTCGTTCTGTCCACAACACAAAGATACTCAGTATAAATACTAAATGAGATGCATTTATACGGCGGCTTTATAGACTTCTGATCACTCAAAGCACTTTCACACACACATTCATACAGTGATGGCAGGCCGCTGTGCAAGATGCCAACCTGCTCATCAGGAGGATCTAATCATTCACACACTGATGACACATCCATCAGGAGATATTTAGGGTAATTCAGTGTCTTGTGACTTCAACGAGCCGGGTATCGAACCGCCGATCTTCTGATTAGTGGACGACCTGCTCGATCTTTCTGTACTTAAAGAAACCAGAAATTTTTTTTCAGCTTTAAGAAGCTGGAATCAGAGAATTTGGACTTTTTTCATCTTAAAAAAATGACTCAAAATAGATGCAGATTAATTTAACACTTTGTGTCAGTTTCATTTTCAGTCGGACGTCGGATTGAATTATTGAAAATACGCTTCGCCGCATTCATCAAGTTGCTTTACTGTTACTGTCTCTGTCCGGCTTCGTGTTTTCATGGCTTCTTCTCAGCTTTTTGTAGAGAAACAACCTGGTTACTGACTGTGTTCATCAGTCAGATAACCTCTGATACATACAGATGATTGTTGACAGGGTGTTGGTTGGTTTTTCACATCAACATATTTTCAGGCAGCTTGTGATTGGCTGCGTGTGTGTTTCTGTGGTATGCAGTCAGATGTGTGTGGATCAGCTGACGATGTGTTTTTGTGTAA